>NW_022980734.1:0-13927 GCF_902652985.1 Pecten maximus
TGCCGCTGTGCCGGCGGAAAGGCGCAAAATTACTTGATTGTGTTCTGAATATCCGCGCGCAAATTCCTGTCGGTTTGGAAGCACCGGCACACCGCAAACAAGATGGCGACGTGTTCAACCGAAAGATTAGATTAAGTGAGAAGTTAAAGAATTTCAACTTGTTTTGGGCCAGTCAGGCTATTTTTGTCATATACATGTATATTTCAAAATAAGTTGATTTTGAATGTTCTGCAGCGTTCGATGTTTACAATGCTTTTGAAATATGTTTATTCATATATAAATATATAAAATAAATAACAATGAATATGTTTTGGTCTAGATCGGCCATATTTCAACTGAGCCGCTTTGCTTGCGGCAAACGGCACAAATGGCACAAACGTCCAGGTAACGGGCAATATTAGATGTATCTGTCACCCAAATTGCATTCATATCGACCGTATACTACCATTTGGTAAACGTGCAATGCTTAAATATGTAATCTTGGTAATAACACTGGCCGCGATATCTCCGGGCTAGACAGATCCTCTCTTTTGTTCGATCTGTTTTTCAAATTACAGTACGCGGGGTTTTCCATTTTGAAAGGGCTCGTATTGTTCTAGTTACGGTAATTCAAAAACATGATTGGATAAGACTTCACCGTAAGTACAATGTATTCCGTCCTCGATCAATATTTGATGCACTCTTCGTGGGAGATTCCCTTAAGGCTAGATTCTGTTGAGGAGAACCAATAACAGAGGTTAACATACAGTGAAACCTCACCTTACGACCACCTCAAAATTACGACCACCCCGTTATTACGGGCACTTTTTTTCAGGCCCGATTTTTTCTCTATATATCTTTGGTGTCTTCCCACTCAGCCAACATATCCTATTTTAACATTGGGGTAGGAACAATAGAGAACATTAGGCACTAATTACAGGTAAGTTATAGCCTGTTTTGGAGAAGTATTTGATTCTCAGTTTACCTGTATTATCTGTGCTACATGCTGTTAACAGTTTATAGATAATGTATACTAAATATATATATATATATATATATATATATATCACAAATACTTTTATATAATTAAACAATATTAAAATCGAATAACTCAAATTTTCATAAATTTCTATATCTTTCATTGTTATAAATTTCACACTTTATCATAACTAATATGTGTTATAAATAAAACAGAAAATACATTTGTTCAATTTTAAACTTTACATTGCAATGGCACATTATCAATAAGTTCAAGTCAACGTTACCTCAACGTTACCTGTTTCATTGTGATATATATCAGGTATATATAATCATAGACTTGTATATTGTTTGTATATGTGATATACAAGTCTCTGATATAATGTACTTAATAGAAAACGATTAAAAACAAAAACACTTTAAATGACATTTTAATAGTTCAAGTAAAACAATTTAGATAACGTATGATCATGAAACTGATTGAATAATAAAGCATAAATCAGTATAATCCTAGAAATCACGGATGAAGTTCACAATATCACCAAAGTCAATGTTTAATCATATCGGTGGTTCTCATATATGCAGTCTTCACATACGAAATTATTCACGTAATAAATAGTTTAATCTTGTTATTACAAAGAAACACTAGTCTATATAATTGTCACTTCCTTTAACACGAGTATATGGTAATCATAGCCCTTGCAAGTTCAAGTTACTTTATGAAATCGAATGTTAAATTACACTTGTATATAATGTTTAGAATACACAAGTTCCATTTCTCAAAGTATATCATAATCACTTAGGTCGCTTTATGATATTGAATGTTAATGTTCAGGAAACACAATTGCAAGTATATGATACACGTGTATATACAATGTAATTGTCATTATCCTGGATTTATTACTCCAAGTGGATAAGATGTGAAGTTGCATCAGCATATGCAGTCACATCCATGGTGTTGTTTCGTAGTCTCATCTTGAGAGTCTGGAGTCTCCATTCCAGTTGGCGATTTTTCCTCTTCTTTGCGCATAGTTTACCTCCAGCTTGATACTCTACCATTCTCCAAGAAATCAACCCTAATCTGGGCATTTGCCATTGCAATTGCAATCTATAATCTATTTTCAGTAACGTCAAGTACAGTCAGTGTTCAGAGAAAAATAACTAATGGAATTGGTAAAATGTTTTGACTACATATCATTGAAGTTTATGCTGTTAACTCTTTATGTGATTATAAAAAAATGCACCTTTATTTTTTTTTTTTTTTTTGAAACAGTAATTCAATTAGTAAGAATTAGTTGCTTATTATAATATAGTAATCATATCTAATTGAAAGGGGAAAAAAACAAGAAAAAAATGATTGAAAGTACACTGTATATCATTGTTACCTATACATATGGTGCATTTTTATTATGAATTTTTTTCCCCATTATTTCATTTTATAGTGTTGTGTAATATCATTATTAATATAAGTGACAGATTATCACTATATGTATTCTGTTATTAATACGTAAATATCAATGTATATTTTTAAAGGTATTCTTAAACACTTTCTTCAATTTTATTGTTGTTAGTCACCTTTGAATCCCATGTATACGTATACATGTACTGAAACAGACTATACAGTAAGGACCGTAGCTTTTAATACTTCTACCCCCCACACCGCGATTTATGGTGACGAGTGTACATGGAGAAATAATCACCGTGTTTCCTAGTGATAGACCAATTATGCCAATCAATCACCGGGGTTAAATCATCAAAGATCGCGGTGACCAAGCGTGCCGCGGTGAACCTCCGCGATCGAGACACTGAGGATCACAGAGAATCACAGTGGATCAGCAGGACTCATCGGTGCTTACTCATGCGATAAAATTTACCTGTAATATGGATCGATATGGAGTAGGCTAACTACATGTATATAACTGATACCTATCAACGCTATGATCGATGTGACCAGGGACGTACGGTATAACGTAATTGAAACTTTACATTTACCATTGGTTTTAATTGTTTCCAGCTCTTATAAATGCCGTAGAATTAAACATCAGTTTTACTTAGCTTGAAAATATGTGATATTTTATTTTATTTTGTCACTATAGTCGTAGTCTAGAGGGGACATAGATAATGTGTAGTATATTTAGATATAAAGAACTGTAAAGATTCCGCTGTGTGTCGCTGACCGGTAAAAGAAAGTAGATTTGATGGAAGTTATTTCTTGTGTAGTAGATGTAAGAATCACGGATTGATGAACATTTCGAACAACTTTCATCCAAGTAAGGATATAATTTGCATGTCTGCTGTAGGGCCAGAACGCACTACTCTATGAAAACATGGAATTTCCCGTCACCGTTTGGTGCCGCTAAGATGTAAGGTGTAAATACAGTAAAACCGGTGTGAAATCACACGTATCTTACCAATATGGATAAATGAGATATGTATTTACCCCCAGAACACCCATTTAGTCCCACCTAGAGGTTTTATTTCGTCAGTATAGACCCTTGCTTTACGCTAGTCAAAATTTCACGCTGTTGACCTGCCATTTTGTAAGTGACAGTACGACTAACCACCCGAATCGGAACGCAATGGACCGAAAAGACCACATATAATTTATTGTGTTTTTCTTCTAACGTAGTTTAAATCATGAAAACTAAGCTTATTATTTCACAAAACCTGTTATATTAAATTCAAAAATTCATAATTTCTTAATTATAAGCGGTAAAATCTATAGAAATAAAAGTTGTAGCATCGCACATGGATTAGGTAATTAGGCCGACCGCGACCTACAATGTATAGTTAGCAACATGGCAGAATCCAGAATGAAATATTGACTAGAGTAAAGCGAGGGTCTATAAGGACTGAATTAAACACCTAGATGGGACTAAATGGGTATACTGGGGTAAATAAATATCTCATTTATCCATATATGTAAGTGTTATGTCATTCCCGATTTTATTGTATTAGGACCAAAATCTTAGCGACATGCCACATGTCAGCTGTCGGAGAATTCCACGTTTTCATATCGTAGTGTGCCAGAGGAGGCCAATAGAAACTCTGGCTAATTCCACCTATGAAACTGATCAAAAGTGGGAATAACACTTATTATGTGTAATGATACTGGTTGCATAGTCAAAAACCTGCAATATATCGTATCTTAGGGCATCCATATAATATGGGTGTTAAGTGTTCCGGCTGTTTCATGTCTTCACATTAATATCATGTCACTGAGTATTTTTTTTTTACTCTGGCCTATTTTATGGTTACTGTTTTTATCAAAAATGTGATTTCAATGATTTTTATAAAATCATAATACTTGTACATTTTATTACGTAGCGTCTTATAGAATACAACACGTTTTCATTTTGTGATGAATCAACATGATAGCCGTCATTGGTGGATAGTATCCATCTTGGCTGTCTGTCAATCAAACGCAATAGAAATGGGTACCTGGCCGTACACGAATTTCATCGGTTGGATTGACAAGTCACCTTATACAAAGCAGACGACACTGAAGTTCGTCACACCTCAGTGAGCATTGTTGCTGTCAATCAAACGCCGCGGAAAGGCTTTGCGCGTATTTCATTGGTTGATAAGAATGATTGACAAGTCATTCTCCGTGCACAGGTAAGATTTACAAGACAGTTACGAAATGTCTTGTTATTACTATGTATCAATCTTTTACAGATAAATATATTTGCAAATAAATGATAACTATTCTTTTAAAGTTTTGCTATCAGAAAGTTAGTTTTATCACGTTTATGACCATAACGAGTTAAATACATGTATATAAATCCATAATTTTACCATCGATCATTGGAATTGTGGAAGTTATTTAATTCATGTTACGGTGTTAGTCTTGTTGAGTACGGCAATAAGATGCATGTTAAAAGCACACGATTTGTAAATGATCTCCATTTCGATAGTGATACTTCACGTATACGAAAGTCAGTACATGGTATTACATCCACAGTTTCTTTGGTATTTTTGATAATAAACAATTTATTTATTTAACATTATTTAAGAAGACAGTACGGTGGTTTTTAGAAGATAAAAAACATATTTGCTGATTTGTTCATGTGATAACAATAAAATTTCAACGTATTTTTTTTTCTGAAGCGTGTGATTTAAATATTAAGCTGTTAAAGCATTTCTCTATTTTATAATCCATGTGACACAATCAAATGTGTTTTCCAAAGACTATATTGCTAGAGATCATATATATTTATGAATATATATGAATTATATCAATTGTATTTGACATGTATTTTGAAAGTTCATTGCATTATCTAAAAACATCTTCTAATAAAATATCTAACATAAAATGTGTTTGTTTTTAGTCATACATGTATATAAAACGTTAGTCATTTCAGTATATATCACAAGTGGTACATGTACAGAGTTAAAGTTCTTGGTATTCAAATGCTGACGTGGTGAAACTCCGTGTTAAAGTGTACCAAGAACAAAAAAACGATATTCAAACATGGTATTTTTTGTAAAAACCAAAGAATGATGTCGCGAACCACATCAAAATCGGTTGGCCGAGTGCCGAGATAAAATCTATGCATTATATTCTATACAAAACACGCTTCAAGTCATGGAGAACACTTAATTCAGAAAGTAATATATTATAATCATCATGATCTACAATAGACTAAATCTCTCACGTATGAATACCAGTGTTGGAGCCTGCAACAAACTTCTACATATACAGATTTTATCCCGAGGGTATTTTACATGTCATGGTCTCAGGGATAACGGACGATTACATTCTTGAGAAAGATATAATTTTTATATGATCGTTGTCATTGAAATTAAATAAAAGTGATTCGCAACAATTATAATATAATTGATACTTTATGTACAGGTACATAGTATAGGTTCTTATTAAAACCATCATTTTCGCTCCGTTATATATATATATATAGAAAACATACAATTTAGTTCATCGTGATTAATCATAATTAATACTAAAACTTATTAACTCGCAATAATTTTCGTGTATGAATTTTTCAAATTTTATTTATTTCTTTTTTATTATCATTATATTTCTTTTTTGTTTTGTTATTGTGTCATTAGTATGAAGTGATCGAGATCATTGTGGTTTTACTTTCCATTCGTGGGTCACAAGTCATATCTTCACTTAAAACAGGACTTTAGAAGATTAGAAACATGTTCGGAGAATTACGAATTGAGTGGGTTAGTATAACCGCTAAACAATTACCAGGTGTGAAATTATGATCCACAAGCTCGTCACACCTGTCACTGCACTACATGTGTCTGGTGTTCTAATCGGCACACGCAGGTAATTCTTGTGAGTTCTCGCGTTTGGTTTCTATGTACTTCAAAAAAGTTCCGAAGATATACTTTCACATGTTGTACGTAAATTGAGCTTGAATTTTATTAAGAATTGCGTGTTACTACAGGGAATGCATTTTTAAGTTGTTGAAATCAAACATATTATTTTTGGAATTCAGTGGGTTTCGTTTTCCTTTCAAGCGAAAAAAAATGTATCTTAAAGGTTTGTCTATAGAATGATTAACCTAAGTTGCCTCATTCATAAACCCACGATGTTGAAAATTTACTCTATGAATCTTTCCGAAAATCACAAATAACGGTATCTTCAAGTGTATTTGCAACATATCTATTGCTGTTTTGGCTAATAAAAATTCCAATTTTTTAACTTTTATTTCACATCGTGTATGAATTGTATTTTAAACTTCTGTTACTAGAAGTATTATAACCGAAATCAATATTGGGTGGTCGGGTGGCACAGTGGTAACACACTTGCCTTTCACCAAGGCGATTCCCCGATCGGACGTGAAAAGGTATGGGGTCACCTGCCCGACCACGTGGGTTTTCCCCGGGTACTCCGGTTTCCTCCCACAGTAAGACCCCTCGCGCGCTTCCATCCGGGCCAACAAGCGTGATTAATATAAGTTAATATAACTTGTTTCTCAATTGTTGTAAAATAAATAAAGTTTACATTTTAAATATTGGTATGTAACAACCCGCAAATGCCCTCATAATAAAGGCTATATGATGTAAGTCGTTATAAACGGTCCATTATTCAAATGCCATACATGTTACAGCGACCCGTTAAAATAGAAAATTATTCAAATTTTACATGTTATATACGACCTGTTATAAAAGAAAATGAGTAAGATGATATACGTTGTATTTGGCCCGTTATAATAGAAAATTAATAAGATGTTACATGTTGTATATGGCACGTTATAATAGAAGATTATATGCCCTTAGTTTCGGTAACATTTGTTATTAACTAACTCACAAATATAAGTCAAAAAGTTTATTCAGCACTTTCATTATTGTTGTCTCATTCGCATTAATTGCAGGCACGTGTTTCTATATATATTTCCTATATGACGGCTCTGATCCCATTAAACCTCTGACGTCACAGGTCAGAGGTCACCGAAACGTAGTCAACGGCTCTGGGTTCGAGAAAAATCGCAATTACTCTAAAACTAAAGTCGCTGTGAAAGTCGGCCTTTCAGCATTTTTAGTTTCATCCTAAATCACATTTAAACTTGAAATAGCAAATCGTTACGGGTACACTTTAAGACCACCACGTAATTAAGTCAATTACGCTATGAAGGCTATTTTCACTCCATTCAATTTCATCTCATCTTAAATTGTCCTTATTTGTATTAATACGAAAGAAATGCATTAAACCTCATAATTTTATGAAAACCTAGCATGTTCAAATTAATAGAGCTGTTAACAAGAAATAATAGAAATGATATCTCAAATCTTGCTAAATATATTAAATTTGCAAGGAAGAGAAAATTAGAATGGCTTAATAACCAATAATTATGTATAGTCATATAATGTTTCTCATACATATGTTGTATTACTTTTATTAGTAGTTGAATTGTCTGTATGTGCAATTCCAGCACAAATCTATGATAGGATATTGTTTATGATGTAAATAGTAAATTAATTGTTATATACATGTATATAATCACATATCACTATGTGTAAGGGTATATATGTATACAATAAAAGACCCGGATTTTACAACTTACCATCAGTCCATGTTTTTTTTATGATTTTTACGTACCAGAAACCCCAAGCTATCTATTTAAAAGTACGCGACACCAGCGAGAACTACCCAAGATGTCCGATAATTATTAAACCCGTATTCACTTAACAATGTGACGCTTATATAATTAATTAAGTATCAGACGACTATTGACTAATTTGTGTGTAATCAACCCAGTTCTTGTGATCACTGCGTAATACGTAAATGTGTGTGTAATTAATAACGTGCATCTTTCAATGAGTCGTCGTTTCACGTAACAGTGTTACAAGCCGATATCCATGTTTACCAAATACAAGCGTTAATGATGTTAATTACCGATCATAAATTTATTACATGTATTTGAGATTGATTAATTATCGTATCACGCACTGTATGTTTGTGCATAAATTCTTACTAACTACGAAATAGAAATATGTGTTCTTATAAAAGTTGCCGTCTGTAAAATAAATATCATAGATATTGTACGTCAAGTTGAAAAAAGCAAGACCAGGCTATACTATAAAATCCTTTAATACTGTAACATTTAGGTCGTAGAGAAAAAGCAATGTACCGTTATAAAAACAAAAGCTACACATTGTAACACAGGTAAACACCCGGGGCTATGACCTGGCAGCGGTCGCTATTGACTACGCACAGTGTCAAGCGATAGTCTGTACAGCTGTCGACACGGGTGACTTGCCCCGACATTTTTTTCTCCTCGTGGTGAAAAAATTGTCCGGATTATTGAGGGAAATTTGCTAATGAAAAGTACGCTCCGTTCCCAAAATGGGCTTCCGGAATCGGAATCCGAATTTCCGGACTGGTGAGTACAAATAACGTTACGGAAATCCGTTCCCGTGCATTTCCGTCCGGACTGTGAGTTTTCCGGACTATCGGCGTCCGGATTATCGCGGGTCCACTGTACACGTGTTGTAGTTTAAGTTTAAACATATTTTATTGATATACAGAAATGACAAAGGGATTAGTCAGCAAATTTTACCAACTTATAAACGACTTCTCCCGTAAAATTAACAAAACAATGAATAATATGTGGCTAAAGTGATCAATTATTTTGTTATACATTTGTACTATGAATATTAGTGTGAAGGGCCTTTTGTCCGGAGGGGCTATTGTCCTAGGGGCTAATGTCCGGGGGGGGGGGGGGGGGGGGGGGGGCTTTTGTCCGTACCTCGAATATTCATATGCCTACAGTTGAGCCGAAAGGCTTAGTATAAAGAACTTAAACTCGTCTTCGGTATTATTAATAACGATATTTAAAGAAACGATCATTTAGGGATACAAAGTGAAACATGTGCAAGGATGAGGATTTTTTTAGTGTGTCTTATTTAAATATCACAGACATGTACATGCTGTCATTGTACGACTCCCGTGTGTAAATCGCGTATCTATGTCAAAGATGATTTTACGCACGAACTTTGTTTTGATCTGTAACTATGCACAATATTGTTTATTAGATAAAGGAATAAGTGTTATCATGTACAATTAATTAATTTCTTTGTTATTATTTATTGCTTATTTTCGACTATGTTATCAAGCACCAGTTCTGCATGCACACAAACGATGATAGTCGGGTGTTTTGTCTCCGTATACAAACGGACACGGTTAAGTCGAACCATCGGATAAGTCGAATATTTTGCTCGGTCCCGTCGACTTCGACTTATCCGAGTTTTACTGTACATAAATTAACCCACCATATGATCTTTCTCCCAATATTTTTTCTATGCATATTACTCTCGGTTTTGATTTTCCTGCTAGTGCTTGATAATACCGCTGAAAAAAATGACGTTTGATACCTGAAATTAGCTACAGACAATTACACAACTATCAAATCATTAGGAACATGTGTGAATTTAGTTGTGTACTCATCACCGTTTGTCAGCATGTCATCCGATCACAGCCAGGTAAGTCGTGATTTTTATCACAGGTAAGTTGCAAGGTTCCTTTGAACTGCAGCCAGAAAACTTTAGATCACAGTCCTACCACAGGCGCTAACAGATTACACATAACCACTGTCATAAACATAAAAAAAAATGAAAGTAATATTTTCTATGCAACCGCCTGTGGGCTCACATGCGGGTACGTTATAAATATAAATGAAAATATCTGAATGCGTACCACTTTTATATTGTGAATGACGATGTGGCTAGCAACAAGTAAGTTTTATGCCACATGATATATATGTTTTAGCAGAGACATATATATGTCTTTGGTTTTAGTAACGACATATTATGTTTATGTCCGATAACACAGTATTTTATGTAGCAAATAAATGACCACGACAATGGTACACAGATGAAGATACGGCCGGAGACAGATGTCTGCTTATTGTAATGTTCAAGTCAACAATGTGTCTGTGATTTTAATGCGTTAATTGAACGACATATGGTAATAAATAAATAATCACATGCACCCTAATTAAATTACACTGCGGTCGGTACTAACGATCTGCGGTGTCTGATTTTTGCCGAGTCTCTACGAGTTTGCTATTGTACAGGTAACTGTCTTCTGATTAAATATATCAATCAATGTACGATAACAAGCGAATCTATATGTCTGCTTATAGCCTTTACATTAATTTCATTAACGTGCAGTGACATCAGCAAACGATTAAAACTTCGACGATGTCCTTTGTAAAAATCATCTAGACATGTCAATCACACCTGTGGCAACAAATCTGAGAGTATGTGGGCGGAGCTATAGTAGGCTGTGCCTGATTATGGTGTGTCATCAGGTAAACTGTCCACCCCATTCGATGCAGGTATCCCAGCAATCTATTGTCTAATTAATTGGCTGTAAAAAAGTCTTACGCTAGGATTTATGAGAGTGTCGCCCAAAACATAAGGGTATAATTTCACAATATTTAGTTTATATTTACTTAAATAATTACGGTAGCTGTTATCCCGTGTATTTGTTATTAATTATTGAGATAATACACGAACACTAATTGTTGCGATTTAAAACGTGTAATTTCATTTATTTATTTCAAAACAAATCCTACAGTAAGATGTGAGATACAGGTAGTAGACATCGACCAACTACAGCCTAAAATCCTTCTGGATAACAACATATACTCCCCTCAGGTAAAAAAAACCATAGGGGTCCGATGGGGTCATTGCGAAACAGGTATACTCTCTATTGTAATTAAAATATGTGATTGACAGGTGTTAACAGTTGGTGAAAACATTTCTATAACGGTAATTACACGGCATGTAATTGTTCTGTGTATAGAGAATTAATCTATATCGCTTTCACTAACTTCAATTATGATTATATTACGCGATATAGAGATTTTTTTTCTAGAAAATAATGATACACCATTTATAACTCATTTATAAGTATGACCGTTTAATAGATCATTCAGTTTGATTTCATTTGGTTTTAAACGGTAATGATTTGGAATATATTATTTCCTAGCGAATTTTCAATGATTGCCGTAAAACAAAACCACGATAATGATATAATATATCTATTATATACTCATCTCCGACATTCTCTTCACAGAAGGTAAATATTTTCTTCTGGAACGCCTTTGTTACCTACCAGTTCAATGGAAAATTTCAATTTTTTTTTTTTTTTTACATGATCTATCATCAGGCTTCGTTGGACGTAAAATAGACTGGTCTATAGATAGAGAAAGGACGAAATAGTTCACATTGTTTGGACGTTAGGTCTTGATCGTAATGGTGACGTCTGTATTGTTAGTACGTTATTTTGTTTTGCTTCCAAAATAAAAGGGACGGGAAAGATTCCCATGTTATGCTTATAATTAATTGAAATATGTTAAAATGTATTTTATAGATTTCTTTATTACATACACCAATGTATTGTTTTCTCACAATAAAGAGAGCACATCGGACTATACATACACATAATTCTGTATTCTATGTATTTCAAACAATATCTATTTGACAATTTCCATTTAACAATATACACAACATTTATAGTATACACACATAGATTCCAATCATGCATGTAATCGAAAAAAAAGAGACCTCGCATAATGATTTTGCTGTGACAATTTGGCTGTTAATGAAATAATGAAGTTGATTAACTACTGTATATATAGTTTGGAAAATATGAGCATGGATTTATATATCTACCGGTAATTTGAATGCGCCCAAGTGTATGTCTATGCTATTAGCCACCCCGGAATCGTCCCTGATAATAATGATAGTAAGAAAACACACAACGTCTTTAAAGTCGTGTATTTAAACTACGAAATGTTTAAATAATTATACAGTCTATGTATGAAACCCGCTACAAAAAGTCAGACGAAATAATTATAAGCTATATTATTCAGGATAAAATTTGGTTTTCTTCAAACAATTACGAAACAAAAAACATACATTATGTCCCCGCGAGGACAAATAATGATCTTATCAATGTTTATCGTCTTCTCATCCGTCACAGGTCGTACACGTATATGGATCAATTTCTCAAACAGACATCTTACTAGCTATATACTTCAGATATGTGTGATGACTAAATTATGCAATTAAGGACTTTGCTAGATCACGTAAAAATAAGTACGAGATCTTTCACTAAATAACGAGCCCCTTATGTGGCCTCTCCGAGGTCATGGCATCTGAGGTCATGCACAAAGCGCCATCTATAAACAGGTCAGCTAAATCAGTAGTGACTAAATGCATAGGCCTATATTTATATACAAGTATTGAATTGCAGATCATTTAAACCACATCATTTATCAACAGCAGCAATTGAGACGTTAAGGGAATTTCGTAGACTCACTATACGGTATCCAGATGTTTTTTTTATTTAGTTATACCCATGATCGTCACGGAGAACCGTATCACTTCGAATTCGAGTCTTACATTAGGGATAGGACACTTGCATGTAAGTCACAAAATCTACCAATCGTCTCGACTGCTAGCGGTAAAAAAATCGGTACACGTACAACGATAAGGGTCGATAATGGTCAACTGAGAGCCACACCACCACAGGTAAAACCGAGGGCTGAATGTAATCGTGGCCCTCCGGGGCTGCATCATCAGGATTCGCGGCGGACAAATTGCTTTGATGTTTCACGGAGAAACGATCACCGCGGATTTTGATGAACACATTACCACCGGGGATCGCGATGACGCCGTGTTCATGATCCCTGATAGGGATTTAGGGTGATCAGTCGCGGTGATTGACCCCTTGAATAGAAAATCAAACACCGGCACATGGTGACTTTGTGTTCATTCCTACGGCCTGCACTGTACCTACATTTTCCACAGGTAAACTCAGGTAATGTTTATATAGCAAAAACAACATGTTGGCTGAGTGGGAATGAACCATATCTTTGGAATGGTCGCTTCACTATTACGACCACCTTGGGCAGTCCCAACGACCACTAATTAACGTTAATTACCCCCACAATTTAATTTAATACGACCAGTTGGTCGTGTCTAAAAAAATACCTGGTGTGTAGCGAGCTGTGAACAGCTTACGGTAATGCGTGTCAAACTGGCCATTGGTGTGTGTATACGTACTTATCGATCTTTTGTTTACTGACCAGTGTATCGACAGGTGACTAAAATGGCTATCAATCTCTTTGAAATCTTCGTACTGACCGGAAGGTAAAATAAACATCCAGTCTTTCATTGTTCGTAACAAGCCAACATGTGCCGGGTTTTAGTTTGTAGTCCTTTGTTTACCGTTACGGGTGATCGCCCTTTCTTGGTGGCGCTGTGACGGATTAAATACACAAGTGATCAGATTATTTATCTTGCCTTGAAAATTGTAATTACCGTACATTTGTTTATTAGCTATGGTATTAAAATAATAGATTTGTGGCTGTTGGTCGTTTTAAGACCCGATTACATACAGGTGAGTAAAATAAACATCGTAACGTTTGATTTTTTTTCTGGCCAAGCGCAAGTGTTTTACTGCGATCTCGATGTTTTGTTATGT
>NW_022980735.1:0-13915 GCF_902652985.1 Pecten maximus
GGGGAAAAATTAGTAAGTTTCTCCCAAGATTCCGCAGCACAATGTCCGTAAAATATGCGAGTTAATTACAAATTTTTTATTAACGTTTGTCGGTAATCTAATGGATTTGGGAAACGATAGATTCCGATTGAAAAGGGCCGGCCCACAAAATGTGTAGTTGTTTAAACCCCGTTCACCCTTTTAGACAAAAAGTTTTTACGTCCTTTTGATTGCCAAACATAGCATAAACCCCAAAATGGACGATTAAGGGGCCGAAAATAACAGTGTATTGAAAAGGAAAACTTACTGTAAAAACGATGCTGTATGTAATTAACTCCAAAAAGCAGCACCATCATTTAATGATATAATATTGTTTGGGGAAAAAGTATTTTCAAACCAGTCCGTACTCTCCGCCAGGCCCCCAAATTTTTACTTTTTACTCAATTTGTTTCCCTTATTGTTCTATAGTCATGCCACCATAACTTCGTAAACAACGCAATTTTTCAATTGTCCCGCATTCTGATCCAATGTAGTAAAACCCCGTGGGGCCGGGACCGTGTCCACGAAACTGTGACAAGGCGGGTTCGGGGAATTATCGTATAGGCCAGCGTTGTCATTAGTATATAGGAATCTTAAACAACAAAGATAATCTTGTTTCGTGCCCAAAATAATGTTTTATTGGGGCGTCTTTTTTGAAAGTCAAGTGATAATAAATAAAATATAAATTTTTGGGGAATGAAACTTTTTTATTTAATTTCACAATTTACGTACAAATGGAAAATCGAAATAAGAACAAGTTATTTTGTAAACAATGATATCAAAATAGTTTTTAAAAGTATAATAAAACCAGGGACTTAGAAAGTCAATTTCCCGTTAACTACGTTAGAAATGCTAAACCTTATACAAAGGAACGATCATTAAAGACCCTTATACATTTATGAATTTCGCAGTTCAAGGTCCAAACGACCCTAATTATAATGAAACTTGTGGCCATATATATACTAACATGACATTAAAAAAATACTTTCCAATAAAGAGAGAAAGAAAAAACTAGCGAAATAAGACTCAAAAGGTTTTCCGCAAAAATGTGAAAAAACAAGGGGAATTTTCTACTTTAAAATACTAATCGAACCGAAAAATAAGTCCGGATAATTTGATTTAGGCAATTTTTGTATTTTAACCTTTTAAAACGAAAGCGATTCTCATAAACCAAAACCCAAAAATGAGAATTCCTACTCTCAATTTTTAAAATTTAAAAATTTATTCATATTTAAAAAACGGGACTATAAACCACATGATAAATGCGAAAAAACAAAAAGAAAAAATTTTTTATAAAGCAATCTACAAAACCCATGTTTTTTACTGACTTTCTTACAAAAAAAATTCAAAGATAAACGAAAAAACTTTCAAGAGAAAAACGTTATTAAATAATTCTCCAATATTCTTAAAAAAAGCATTAAAAATGCTATCTATTTATAAAAATAGTATTAAGCAATGTTATTCCTATCTAGAAACAAAAACGGAAAACTTTTCATTCAAAATCTCAGAACATATAAAATTAGGTTGAATAAACAGGAAGTTCTTACCTTCAACAAACAAAGATGAATCTTGTTTCTGTGTCAAATATATGTTTTATTCGTGGCGTCTTGTTCGAAAGTAACAAGAACCACCTGGACACAGTAAGTTAAGAATCATCGGAACTTTCCTAAACCCATCAAATTACGTTTTACAAATTACTTCGGCTGAAGTTTCATCTATTAACCAATCAAACCTAATTTAGCGTATGGTCAGTAGCTCTGTTTGTTTACCGAACTGGCCATGACCGTTAATTACTGGTTTAGACCTGTCACCAATATCTCAGGTTAGCTGAGGTATTGTGACGTAACAATTGTCACTAGACCCCTTAATTGGCCGGCTAAGTGAAACACATTTCTTTTGAAGTTATTGGACATATGGCCTGACACTAATTCCTAAAACGACTCAGAAATAACAGCTTGGAACACCTGTGATCGATCTTTTCAGGACAGCTTTTATATGTTTGTTATCGCTGACATATTGACTGACATTCTAACGAAGGCTTATATCTTGTAAACACTTTGTAATCCTGATGTGTTATAATACACTTTTAAGGAATAGCGGACATTCCTGTTTCAAAATAAAATCTTAAAGTCAAAATTATCTTTCTCATTTTAAGTGAAATACAAAAATTAAATTATCTAAACTAGAAGTCCTATTGATATAAAATATATCGTTTAATTTTTGCTTTATTTGAAACCAAAATATGACAGAGTGTTTAACACTTGCGACATTTCCTCCGGGCTTCAAAACCAATTCCTCCGGAATTGCAAATTGATATAGGGAAAGAAAAAAACAACAACATAAAACATGTTTGAAAAATCAACATATGTCAAACAACGAAATTAAAAAAAAATGTAAAAAAATAGTTATATACAACATCATAAGTAAAAGAACATGTTCAATCAGTAGACATGAGATGGATCACACCAGGCTTGTGTCAATGGATATAGTTGTTGTACACATGTCACGGAAATGCAGGAGAGATAAATCCAAGTCACGAAATAAATCCAAGGGAGAAAACTCAAAACGAAGGTGCACAGGTATAATCCGTAACGAAGTAAGTTGGGTCCCTTTCACAACTACTTTATTGAATCCACTTTTATGTACCGGAAGTGGAAAAACACAGATTGTACGTCTCAAGGTTTCCTCGCAGAATCGTGCATGGATATGTTGACGTCGACATTAAAACAACACAGAATTAATCCACCAGTGAATACACTGTTTGTTCGTGACCATGTGTGTTCCTTATGGAAATTGTCACATTAACTATCACAATAAAATGCCTGTTTGTTGTGTGATCCAGTTAAACGAACAAGAAATACGAGAAATTCAAAGGTTATCATGCATTCCCAGTACATATGATGTGATGGCAAAGCAAACTCTTAAGTATACGATGAAAAAGGTTAAAAGAGAAAAAAAAAATCATAATAAAAATCATAAAATGAGATATCTACATATGTATAGTGTCAAATGTGGGAGGATTGAAAATCCATTGAGCATGGAGTTCATGCCGTATCTGTCAACTTTGGGTAAACCGACTCGACGGTGGGCTCAGAGGTTGCAGAGAGATCTTTGACCTGAACTGGTAAGATGACGTCACCTATGCGTTTATATAGCAATGCATTGAAGGGCTTTGAAATAATGTTATGGGTCCTGTATGCCAAAAGAGGGTCAAGCTTTATGTCACTGGGCAAACTCCACTTGTATTAAGTCCGGTTACTTCTACGTTCAAGCCTGCCCAGTCAACAAATAAAAATGATCGTAACCCGAAGCTAACTCTAAAATCTTTCAATGGGTATTCTGAAGTAAACGACAACGAATTATGGGCGTATGGTATTTTCCGTATGGGAATAAGAACTGTTGATTGCTCGTTAGATAATTCGAGCACCAACTGAAGCTTATTAGACCTACAATATTTGTATATCAGATAGATCACCAGGGCAATGATTGCTAACGTGTCTAAAATTTCAGATGTGGAATACACATGTTGAAGAGGAAAGGTAAATGGGAGTTCTGTTGTAGTTGGAACGGAGGGTGTAGAATAATGAAATATTGGTATTGAGTAAGTCTTTTGAGCCTTGTGCAATAACGTAACAACTGTTGCGAGTTGGCGATATTTTTGAAAGAGAGCAACGAATGCTAAGAAACTCAAGATCGCTACGGAAGTAGATAAGAGCGAAAACATTAGGGCATAATTGAAACTCGGAACAAACTTAGCTGCATCATCTAGCATTGTTTCAGATAGAGTTTGAAAAATGACTCTATTTTGCCTAGCGCTTTCCGAAATGGGTCTTGATATCAAGGCTGGCTTTTTGCTCACTAGCTATCAACTTGAAAAATTGTGGGTAAAAAGTTGAAAATGTGGAACTTTAACATCTAACGGTTTTAAAAATGCCGAATCAGGTGTCAAGTCGTCTAGAGAGGAATTGAAAAACTGCTGTAGTAAAATAAGATTCACCGCATGGACCATCGTTATATCGTGTGTTTGGTTCTTCCTACATCCAGACCAATGTTGCGGTATAAAGAATGATTTGGTTGACAGTGAACATTTACATGGAACCGAAAATGGTACAGAATGAGCATCCTTCATAAGTTGTACTACTGTCTTCACAGTTTATGTCAAAACTTGAAATATTGATCAATAGAAAATGAGAAGAATTCAAGCTTACAATTTTTGGAGCAATGACATCTTGTTTGAAATGAAATACACAATTTTGATTGATCGCTCTTAATTTGCTATGAAAAAGACTCAGGAAACATGAGTTTTTAGTATCATTCCGAAATACAAGATGTCGTTCACAGTGCCAAATGTGATTGTGATGTGCACAAGATTTCAAATCTCTCCTTTTCAACTCAGCGAAATATTTATTGTTAGATGACAAAAGTAAAAAATCATTGTCAGAAACTAACTCAGTTCCATGTTTGCTTGTGGAATTCAGGGGTATTGGAAAACTAGCAACACTAAACAATTTAGCTTTAATGGCCGAAACAGGAAAATTGACCGCTATAAAAATGCTTGAAAATTGTCTAAAAATCACATACTTTGCGTTTCGGTAATAAAATGTAGGATGTGAATGGGTTAAGAAAATCCATGAGGTTGAAGTTTTTCTTCAATATAATTTAAAATATTCGTTAGGACATCGTCCGGAACTAACAAGGGAGATAATTTGCCCTGTAATGTACTTAATACACCCATCAGTAGCTCCTCATATCGGGTCAATACTCTAAGAGACAGTCTTGTTTGTTTTGTCATAGCAGCTACTAATTGCGCTTGTGCAATTTCTGCCTGAAATGAGGGACTTATTGAAATTATCTCCTATTAATTCAATTGCATTATGGTTATCAGTTACAGCATCAAACGTGTTGGTAAGCCTATGGTCAAAATTCCTAACAGCAGCAGTAAAAGTACCTATCTGTTTCGAAGCAGCCTGTGCCATTCTCTGTTGGTTTGCCCTAATCATTGCGACATTTCTAGATAATTGCTCTACATCTGAGGTGGTTGAAGTGCCAAACAGAGTTTTAGCTAAAGAGCCTATAAATGGGAGAAAAGACCTACGTTTCCTACTCATCGAAAAACGGTTTAGATTGTGATGAGGTAAAAGTTTCTTAATCTTTGACAAAATTGTTCCTACATCTAAACGCGTCTGCTTATGTAGAGCCACAATTTCAGTTATTGCTTCTTGATACCATGGGCATTGTCTACAATTCAGGGGTTTTTCCGATACAAAAGGAAAAAGAGGTAAGTCCAACTCAAAATAATGTGTCCACTGGTCTGCCGTTGGGTAAAGTGATCCTTCATTCTTGAAGGTAACACCATAGTTTGGTAAGGTTTTATACCGTCACGGGTTGTTATTCCTGCTTTCCCAATTGATACGGCCGTACAGAAAGTAAACAGAAAAAAGGGAAGGTGGCCATCTCGTCAAGAGAACCTACAAAGACACCAAAGGGAGATTTTTAAATAAAAAGAAATAATTTCATTATCGATCAATGGTAGTGAAAAAAAAGGTGGGAAATATGCGTCGACTCATATTTAACCCTAGCACTAGTTTACCCCTAGATTTTCTAAGGTAGGTATTGTTTTTAGACTATCATTGATGTCCACTATCAAAAATAGAGAAAGAAAAAAAAATGAATCTTTAAAAACAAAAATGGCCCCTAGAACTTATTTCTGAGAATTTTCTTAGGATTTCAGCAGATAAAAAGAATAAACAAAATTCTGTATTCCATGACACGGCAAAGACCTTTATGGCTTCACATTTCAATATCACCTAACTACTCTTGAAATCTGGATTTTATCATGAACCTACTATATATTCCTATGGTTCACACAATATCAACTTTAAAGAAAGGACAACTGAAACTACATACATCTCCTACAAAAATTCGCTTGACATGTTACTATACGTATGCGAAATATTATTGAATCGACAATATATCGAACGTTATGCTAACCATAGTGCAATTAAGTGTTAGCATCTCTTAGCTAACTACACTTTTCAGGCTGCTTACCACGAAAGAAAAAAAAAATTCAAATACACATCTCATGTACACTTTCCAATTAAATATTGAAAAGAAAAAAAAATACCTCTTTTATTCCACTTTTCTACTAAACTTATCACTCTCACATTGAAATGGAAATACTGCTTAAATTAACACTAGTTTTGTGTCTATGGTAACGATATAATGGTCTATACACTTTTAAAATACTTTTTAGCCTTACCTAACCTTTTCTTTTTGCGCCCTTGTTTGTGTATGAGTTCTGTTATATTCATCTACCCATTCTTTTTGAACATTGCTGGCTGGCTCCCATGTTGTAACGCTAGTTCCTTGCCATTTAATTTTTAGCTGTTGAATCCCATTCCTAACTCTACTGCCTAAAATTTTCTCGAATGGATATTCCTCTTGGGATCTATCGTCGAGGGGTTCAGTACTAGCAGGATCGTCATGTGTAGGGCCGGGGTCTGGGATATTCTGTCTCTGAAAATCGACTAGATCATCCTGTGTCTGGTGATCGGGATTCTGGTTCAACTGAGCCTGAGGTTGGACCTCATTGAACCTATTTCTTTGGTCAGTGTGATAGTAGTGCTTTAATCTAACTGCATTGACTAAGGACTCTACAAGCTTACCTGTGTCTACGTTACGTAGTTTGTAGGTGTAGTTGGGACCTAGGCGTTCTATCATGTAAGGACCCTTCCAATTGAGATGAAGTTTTGATGACTCACCTTTTGCGATGTGTGGGTCTGACAATAATACCGCATCACCTACCTTATAGTCTGGGACTTTGGCTGATGCGTCGTGGTGTACCTTTTGTCTTTCCTTTGCCTTTTCTATGTTTACTTTGGCTATTTGTGTGTCATGGACTTATTGTCGATGTATTCCTGAATAGCTTGTCTATGATTTTTGCCTACCTTGTCTTTTGGGATCAGTTGAACATCGATTGGCATCCTCATTTCGGTGCCATGCACCAAGAAATACGGGGAGTACTCAGAAGACGATGATGGCGCCATTCTGAATGCCATCATGATACCTGGAATTTTTGACGGCCAGTTAGTCTGGTCACCGTCACTACAAGCTCGTAAGCACTGTGCTAGCGTACTGTTCATACGCTCAACCACGCTGTTCGTTTGTGGATGGTACGAGCTAGTAGTGCTACGGCCAATGTCAAATAATTCGCACAGGGCACCTACTAGTTTGGAAGTGAAGTTCTTACCTCTGTCTGATACGAGATAGCGGATTGCTCCATATCGTGCTATGATATTGGTATACAATACTCTAGCAACTTCAGTAGCCTCTTGGGAACGCAAACAAAAAGCTTCCGGCCACTGTGTGAAGCTATCTACGACCAACAAAATGTAGGTATATTTGTCCTTACTTGTAGGTAGTGGACCTAGGATGTCCATGTGCCATCTTTCAAACTTACCTGCAACCGGTAGCGGTGTTAAAGGTACCTTAGTGGCATGGTAGTTGCGTTAGCCAACTGACACGCTTGACAGGACTGAACATAGTCCTCTATCTCAGCGTACATATTAGGCCAGTAGTACCTAAGTTTGATAGCACCGTACGTTTTTTCAAAACCCAGATGTGCACCGCCGGCATGGCTATCATGGAATGATTCCATTACATTTCTATGAAAGCCATTTGGGACAGTGACACGTATGACAATTCTGGAAATACCTGGAACAGCTTTTGCGGCGAGATTCAGAATGTGATACAAAACACCATTTTTCCCAACTTCATAGGAATTTGACTTAGCATCAAGCTGTCTAGCAGCTCTTTGTTTTTAGGAACGATACCCTTTTCCTTATAGTCCAAATTGGTTTAAAATGTGTATCGCCATGTTGTGACTGAATAAGTTCTTGCAACTGCATCTCGTCTACATTAGGTGTATTACCTGGTTGGAATTTGGCAAGATCGATAACTGGTTCATCGTCTAGCTCAGGTGCACTTACCTCCATGACACTGGGTATTGTGTCTGATGTACGAGTAATATCTGTCTTGAATTCGATTACACAGGTCTCATCCGTGTTGTCGTCGACTTCTAATACTTCCATGTCGGGGGATGCTGTAAGAGCATTTACCGACAGAGACTTACCTTTTTCATCTCCAGTGTCGTAATCTCGACGAGATAAGACATCCGCGTTTTGGTTTGTTACCCCAGGTTTATGATCAATAGAGAAGTTGTACCCTTGGAGTTTTAATGACCATCTAGCTAACCTACCTTGCCTGTCCTTGATTGTCTTTAGAAACTTGACAGTAAGGTTGTCTGTATACACTTGGAAGTGTTTATTAGCAAGATAAGGATGGTAGACTTTTATGGCTTCAACGAGAGCAAGACATTCTCTTTCTGATACATCCCAGTTGAGTTCATTTTCTCGTAGAGCTCTACCTCCGTAAGCTATCACTCTTTCTCTTCCCTGATCATCTTTTGACCTAAGATATGACCTATTGCAGTACCTGATGCGTCAGTGGCCAAAATAAAAGGCTTATCCATCTGGGGAAATGCGAGAATGGGAGGAGAGACCAACGCCAATTTCAGTTTTTGAAAAGCTTGTTCGCATTCGTCAGACCAGCGAAATTTGGTATCTTTCTCAAGTAGCGCGTTCAAGGGTTTCGCTACCTTTGCGAAGTCTTTGATAAATCTCCTATAGTAATTACAAAGACCGGTAAAAGCTCTAACGTCTTTTACTTTCTTGGCGTTGGGAAAGTTTCTTACCTTGTCTGTTGTTGCAGGGTTCACTTCAATACCATCTTTGGACAGGAAATGTCCCAAGTACTCCACTTTTTTCAGTGCGAATTGGCATTTTGTGGTTTCAAAGTAAGATTTGCTTCACGTAAGCGATCAAAAACTTGTTGCAGATGGTGTAAGTGCGTGTTGAAATCTTTGCTGAAAATTAGTATGTCATCCACATAGACCAGTACATATTTCCAGAAAAGACCCCTGAGCACTTGTGCCATCACCATTTGAAAGCTCATTGGCGCATTCATGAGACCAAATGGAAGTCTTTTAAACTGGAACACGCCATGGTGAGTTACGAATGCACTTTTTTGCTTTGTTTCCTCATCTAGTGGAATTTGCCAAAACCCTCCTGCCAAATCGAGCACTGAGAAAAATGTAGGCTGGGCTTCCCCAACACTGTCAAAGACATCTTCGAGTCTAGGCAGCGGGAAGCTTATGGGGGATGTGACAGAGTTTAAGGTACGATAATCCACGGTAATCTATACTCACCTGAGCGTTTCTTTACCATGACAACGGGTGCATTCCATACACTTACCGAATGTTCTATGATATCGTTTTCCATCATCTCGCTTACCTGTCGCTCAACCTCAGCTTTGACAGCTGGGGAGTGACGGTAAAAGCGTTGCCTTTTTGGAAGGGCATCACCTGTCTCTATCTTGTGAAAGTGGGCGTCTGTACAACCTAACTCTTGTAAATTAGTAGCAAAGACATTCCTGTTCTTACCTATGAGTTGAAGCAACTGTGTCTTTTGATCCTCGGTAAGGTCCGCATCCTTTAGGGGAATGTCCTAAGTCTTTTGCTACTTGTGTTACGCCATCTGCGTCAGCTCCTTTGCTTACCTCATATGCTGTAGCATTGACTTGTTCTGTAAGGTCATCTTTGATTTCAGAGATTGTGGTGGTATCTACAGGAAATAGCTTACCTAAAGGCATATTTGCACTGATACACAGCTCACCATTTGTAGGGTTCAGAAGCCTGCACACTGACTTACCTTTTCGACAAGTAACCAAAACTTTGGCGCATGCTAGGTTAAGCTTATTTTCTAAGTTTTTCACAGGTTCTAACAAAGCAACAGACCCTTTCTGAGATTCTCGACAGTTTAACGGGAATAAGTACCTGTGACTGTGGTGGGACAGTTACCTCACAAATAGACCTAGCTACCCCCAATACATCCTGGCGCACTAGTCTTACAACTCAATACACTTGAACCTACCGTAATAGTAAGAGATTTCCCACCTACATCTATACTTCCCTTGTACTTTTTCAAAAAATCCATACCTAGAATAACCTGTTGATGTAACTTAGGAAAAACATAGAATTTGTGTTCTACTTCCTCACCAGCTAGCTCAAATTTCAAAGTTATACAACCTTCAATCCTATGCGTGTTACCACCTACGCCATAGACTTGAGAAATGTTTGAGTGCTCTAAAGGTTTCTTTAAACCTAGCTTTTGGAAAAGGGATTTTGAAATACACGTCAGACTTGCCCCTGTGTCTAATAAAGCACTAACAGTTACTGAATCTGATACACTATTTTTGAATACAATATTTACAAAATTGTCGTTCAGTTCTGTAGAAAACAAGGACTAAGAGAGTTATTCGGTCTAGACAAGGGAACCCCTTTAACCTGGTCAGGCGAAAAATCCTATTGGTTGTGTTTATTCTTCTGACAAACCCTTGCCAAATGACCTTGTTTCTGACAAGCGAAGCACTGCTTGCGTTGTCTGAAGACCTCGCAGTCTATTTGTTTATGGTCGTAAGCACCACAACTCCAGCAACTGATACCGTTTGATTGATGTGCATTGCTAAAGGACTGGTGATTAGGCCTAGATGTAGACTTGGGTTGAGAAAAAATTGTTTGACCTTGCATGATTTCTCCTATTGCCCGAGTGACCCGAATTATTAAAGTGACCCCTGGAATTCCCTGATTGGAAACGACCCTGCGATGCACTCTCTGTTAAAACGTTTACACTTGTGTTTAGTTGTGACGTCATCACCGAAATAGCACTGAGAATTTTATCAAGAGCTTCTGAAGATTGACTTTGATCTGGGGATTTTGCATTTTGACTTGACTCTGAAGATGCTATGTCTTTGGTGTTGTTAACCATAAGGGACCTCTCTGCTATCTCTGCAGCCCTCGTAAAATCATCTAATGTTTTAGGATCCGATTGTATAACCGGCGTTCTGATATCAGGTTTAAGACCTGCCATTAAAATGTTGAAAACTTGCTTTTCATCTACTTTTGCTTGCCTTGCCTTACACCTTACAGACGTTATGTACTGGGTTACAGGTTGCATGTAACCCTGAACCATACCATGTAGCTCCCGATACGGAATCCATGTCATGTTTTCCGGAACATTAAAACGTTCTTGAAATGTTTGGTATATTTGATCTATGTCTTTCCTTATGGGATCAGGTAGCTCCTGAAACCACTGACTAGCTGTCGACTGACTTTTGATGCACATCGAAAACAAATTTGGTTGAAGCGCTTTATCTGTCTGTGCAAACGTAACATAGTTTTTAAACTGGTCAATAAATGTGTCTGCTTCTTCTTGAGATTTGGACTCACCCGCAAATTGTGTTATAGCCTTATGAATGTTGACCGCCATACCTTTTTTCTTTAATTTTGGTTGTTCTTGTTGAATAGTATCCTGTTCGGAGTGTTCTTCTACTGGCGGTGTCTGTAGATACTGTTGGCTGTTCAAGAAGTCTGGTCCATACTTTCTAAGCGGGTATCCGTGCCGTATATCGTTGATAGGCTGGTTACCAGACATCCGGGACCATCGTGGAAACTCCACCAAGCTGTGACAAGGCTGGTTGCTAGGGAATTAGCTCGTATAGGCCAGCGTTGTCACGTAGTATATAGGAATCTTCAACAAACAAAGATGAATCTTGTTTCTGTGTCCAAATAGATGTTTTATTCGTGGCGTCTTGTTCGAAAGTAACAAGAACCACCTGGACACAGTAAGTTAAGAATCATCGGAACTTTCCTAAACCAATCAAATTACGTTTTAACAAATTACTCCGGCTGAAGTTTCATCTATTAACCAATCAAACCTAATTTAGCGTAATGGTCAGTAGCTCTGTTTGTTTACCGAACTGGCCATGACCGGTTAATTACTGGTTTAGACCTGTCACCAATATCTCAGGTTAGCTGAGGTATTGTGATGTAACAATTGTCACTAGACCCCTTAATTGCCGGCTAAGTGAAAACATTTCTTTTGAAGTTATTGGACATATGGCCTGACACTAATTCCTAAAACGACTCAGAAATAACAGCTTGGAACACCTGTGATCGAATCTTTAAGGACAGCTTTTATATGTTTGTTTATCGCTGACATATTGACTGACATTCTAACGAAGGCTTATATCTTGTAAACACTTTGTAATCCTGATGTGTTATAATACAACTTTAAGGAATAGCGGACATTCCTGTTCAAAATAAAATCTTAAAGTCAAAATTATCTTTTCTCATTTAAGTGAAATACAAAAATTAAATTATCTAAACTAGAAGTCCTATTGATATAAAATATATCGTTTAATTTTTGCTTTATTTTGAAACCAAATATGACAGAGTGTTTAACACTGCGACATAACGGTAATCGGCTGTTTACAGGCCGGGTAGGTCCCCTTTCACTCATAAACCAAATGCGCTGACACCGTCAGCATGCTATACGGTGTACACGAGTTTCTCCTTGTGCTATGACACTCGACTGCAGGTATATATGACCGATGGACATTCTGCTACCAACATTTCACTTGAGAAATAATGAAGACCATATCACGGAACTCCCGACTCGATCAACCGCTTCACCCTGCTGGACAGTGAGCGTAAATTTCGCACAGCCTGTGAACAGATAGTACAACCTGAATTACAAGCTAGACGATTTGCAGTCCCGTTACCTCGGAGCCAAGCGAGACGGACTACGAACCTTCCGCTACAGCTACAGACTCCGAATGTCGGTTGTCGAGGCCTACGGAACATGTACTACGACTATGCCCATCAAAAGCTGAAGACATATCCGGACTACGGAAGGATCTGTATGGCGAAATCGTGGATGTTGTTTCTGGATCAGAGACGAAGATATAGAGTAACTGAGACGCAGTCTTGAATCCTAACACGGCTCTTTTCAGAGCCAAACACTTTTCTCGAAAAGTGTCCATGAATCTCGAATTTACGCAAAAAACTGTGTTATTGTTGTTATTTATCTATCGTCCTACGCTACATGTTATACAAAGCCTAATCATCACAAACATATTTCTATTTTTTGATTAAACGAAACTTACTATACATTGTAATTGAAATACATTTGAAATTCCGGTATTACGTCTATTAAACAGAACGTGACGGTTAGACATTTGAAAATAAATGTCACTAGATTAGTTATTTACTATTTTTCACAAAATCTATGTGTAACGGGAGAGGAGAAAATATAGAGGCCAGACTGGGGTTCGAACTCGGGACCTTGAGCTACCCGGTCACCGATGATCGATTCTGTCTAGAACGAATATTCATACCCTGCCTACACTGCTCTCCGGCAGGGTATGAAGTCCCTCCCATTGCCGATAGTGTAGCAAGCCCCGATGTGATTCACATCGGGCAGTATTAGCGGTGGTAAAAATTTTCTCGGATAAAAAAACGCATGTAAATTGATGATTCTGGTATCTATTACTAATATTCAAAGCCACAAACCTGCACATTTTAAAAGTCATTTCTTTGACAATAAATGGTAAAATCCAAAACGAGCAAGACACACGGAGATATCAGTTAAAACATACTACCTTCTTTGATACAATTGTAAAGGTCAATTTCCTTATAGGAATATCAAAATAAATTGATGCTTAAAATATGAGATTCCCTGCGAGATTTTAACAGATAAACAGATTCGGAGTTACATACCTCGGTGAGCAAGGTCAAACATTATGAAATTGAATAATTACACCAATAAGATGCAAACTTTTCACAACCCTTACAAAAAAACTATTTAAATATCTCTGATAACGTTTTTTTCTAAATCGTAGTAGCTTCATCTATATATGGTCACGGTCCATATTTGGGCCATCCCGCGAGGTCTTCGAGAAGTAACATGCGGATCACGGACAACCAACGTAGATCAAACTT
>NW_022980736.1:0-34811 GCF_902652985.1 Pecten maximus
AAGATGCAAGTCTTTACTGCTTGCTCCTCATCCAGACCCAGACAAACTTTGTGACTCCATCTTTCGCATGTGGGACATTGGGTCATCTTATGCTTGGATTTCACTGGGTCTACACAAAATGGAAGGTCACATATTCTGATCTTTTCTTTACTGGATGTTGACGTCTTAAGCAGGCGCTGAAGTGCATGCTGTCTGTAATTATGTAACATGGCACTGCCTCATAAGCGTTGGTGGAACATTCGAGAGTATAGCTTCTGCATTCTGAAATGAAATTTACATTATTTATTCTGTTAAATACTATAACTTATAGCTGGTAATATAAGGTTTGTAGACAACAGCTAACCACACACACAAGCGATAACCGTAAATTTCAATAATTGTGGCTTGAGATGAATTTCAGTTATCGTTGAAATCTGAGTATCATCAAAATATTAATGTCATTATTTCTTGCCAATGTTAAGAAATTGTCTTTCAATGTTATGAGGATCACTGCTGCACCTCAAGTTAAACAGATTGTTCTATACTTCTGAAATGTTTTATAAAGTCAATTGTTTTGAAGCATATACATTTGCAGAGCCAACATTGCTGTGTCAAATGACAAATGTAAATAGAGATGCAAAAGAACAGCCTAATATTTTAAGTTTTTTTTTCTATTGGAAAATTGATCAATTCACACTGGGAGACACGAATGTACTAGTTTTTTCATATTTTCTACTAATTCTGAAATTTTCACCAATTTTACCAAAAAAGATCTAATTTAACCCAACCCAGTCCATTTTTTCAGCATCGTATCTAATTATGAATTTTCATGGCTAATTTTCGACGGTCAAAGCTAGTTCTGTGAATCATATCCAATTTAACATGACCACCGTCTAATTCTATCGAGCTATCTAGAAATCATGAACTTTACACTATTTATTTCATGACTATCTAAAAGTTTCCCCGACAGTCTAGAAATGTCCGACAGGGTCTATTTTGTTCTCCACTTACGCTAATTCTGCTCCTCGAATCTAGTATTGACGGAGCAATCCAGTTTTCGTGAAAATCGCCTAATATTAAACGTCATGACGAATATTGCGAGATTCGCCTCGGGCGGTTCTGTCGCGCGGCAATACCAGCACTGCCAGCCGTAGACTACTTTACCTGGACAGCAGCCATCCGTGACCATCGAGTCCCGCGGCTAGCCTCGACTTGGGAGCGCTCAGCCGTGAAGCGGTCCTACCATAATCACCTATACGGTGTCGGTACCAACTCGAATTAAGTGTTCAAGCTATAAATATGCGATACATACACGATAAGATACATACATTATGTATATCACATGATGTATATCTATATTTCTGATATCACATACGATACATTCACTTTTTTTGCAGATTGTTCCAGTTAAATTTTCATTAAATGTGCTGCATGTACATCAATATCATAAGACACCTGAAAAAATAAAAGTATTACATTCACAATACGACTATTACATATTTATTGTTATTCAATTGAGGCAAATTTTGTATCAATAAACGATTAAGTTGCGTACTTACCGTACGTTTAAATCTGTTTTTACCCCAGAATCATATATATATACTGTTGTAAATTTTAAGCATAGGCAAACGTTAGCCAAGTTCCGTTGTGGTAATTTGAAATTGAAAATAGAGACAGGCCGGTATTCTCGTCCTCCCTTAGCATTACATGAGAGGAAATGTATTTTATGTCAGTCAGGATTAGTAGAAGACGAGCGCCATTTTTTAATTGACTGTGAGTTTTATTCAGATATTAGGCGAATTTTATTTAGTGAAGCAAGCAATTATTGTCCAAACTTTTTAGAATTAAACCCATATGAACAATTTCATTATCTTATGACAAGTGATGATCTTCAGCCTATTTTAGCTTCTTCACTCTATCTGATGTATCGCAGAAGATCCTGTTTTACCTATATTTAACAGAACTTTTTACTATATTGTGTCTCATAAGTCTGGATGTGAATATAATGTTAATGCAACTTGTAAAGTTTTTATGACTTCTACTGTATTTTATATATCTGTAATATTGACACGTGACACGTTAATAAAATATTTTGTATTGTATTGTATTAATAAAAGAAAGAATATTGTATCGAAAACCTCTTGTCATCCACTTCACAAGGACACCTGGACAGTTGTTGATTACAAGGCCTGGGGCATTTCTAAATTGAACCTGCTGGTTGGCTTCCTACCTTAGGCGAGAGCACAGGTAAATCCCCGCCCCCTTTTTGGGATGAACTATAAGCTGGTTCTGTATTTAACATGACAAGTATATTAGTCCTACAATATAAGACTTCGAAGGTACAAACGTTATCTTTTACGTTTATTGTCGGGTATCAACATTTTTGTTATTTGCCGAACCTCTAAGTACATCTTCTTTGGAACAGATGCCTGCATCAGAGACCTATATATCCACTATATACGTCCCTGGTTAAATATAGAGGAATATTGTAATTAGCAATGGGTTACACTATCCGAGCTCTAATATATACAAGCTTACTAATAAGAAAATTTGAAACTGTATGTATCACATCGATGAGATTAGAGACTTGTGATATACAAGTCTCTGATGAGATATAGAAAAACAACTAAACTATAAATCCTATATAGTGTCTCCGATATTCTATAGATGTTTCTTACTGAATATTGAACTGTTTTTTATTATCCATACATTTATAATGACGCCGAGGGTATAATATGTATGCATTTCATGTAACATGTTGAAACCGACTTCTCTGTGCATATTTTGTTGTGTATAGTGTGACCAGTATAGTCATTATGAATCAAACATGAAATAGAAGATTTGTAAAAAAAAAAAAAAAGAAGATGTGTTGAACTATCATGTCTTACGTTTGACATAAAGAAAACAACTGTGTTATATAATAAAATCTTTCAATTCAATTCAATTAATTTATTACTTTAAACCTTACGGTTTATCAGTAGTATTATCAGCAAAGCGTCGTCGTTCCAAGCCGATGTTTTTAATTCAATTTGTGAAACACCTGATAATAATAATATGTTTATAATATGTACTTATGGGCCGTATGGCCTAAAGTCAATAAAGAATTTGAAATTTGATAAAACGTTTCGTGTTATTAAAGATATTCTTTCCTTATATATGATCAGTGATAATCCTATATAGCTTTATGGATTCGTACGTGCTAACTTCGGAATAACATATATTGATATCAGAGAATTTGAAATTGTGTTTTACAGCACGTTCTAGATATCGCCTGAATTAGCTGTTTTTGTTTTCACTCTTATCAGTTTCTATGTTTGCAATATGACTACACTATTGTATACTCCACACACCACTCATTCATTCGATATTACCGCTCAGAAATGTCATAACATCTGTATCGTCATTACATTGTATATTGATGCTGTCTATCTTTCGTTAAATTGCATTTTAAAAATAGTGAAGATAAAGAATTGTATTCTGTCATTTTCAGCATGCTTATAAGTCGTAAGGATTGAATTGAATAAACATTTTAAACAAAAAAAGACCGGTCTATAATCCTTTAATTGATTCGATCGCTGTATAGAAAACCAAGGTACCGTTACAAAAACTAAATTGTACGGGTTAATGCCGGGGGCTAAGATCTCGCAGCGGTTGCTATGACTACTCTGTGTGTCAAGCGACCGCGATCTACTACCTGTTCACCTGTCGACACGGGTGACCAACTCAGACTTTTTATCTATGTGATGAGAAAAACGTCCGGATTACTGCTGGAATTTTACTTAACTAACATTTCGTTTCCGATATGGAGCTCCGGATTCGGAATCAGAACTTCCGGACTTGTGAGTACAAATATAACGTTACGGAAATTCGTTCCCCGACATTTCCGTCGGGATTGTGAGTTTTACGGACTATCGGCGTCCAGATTTAGCGGGTCAGCTGTATTGGTATATATAACAGAAATACAAACACAAAGTGGAGTACGGGTTAGATATATACATATTATGTACAATTTGGATCTCATGGGATTCGAAAATAACCTACACATATTTATACATATGATCCCCCCCCCCCCCCCTACACAGAACAATAGAATATTTTCACTAAATACATATACACATACAAAAATGTACATGCACAATTATATTGATATTATCAAAAACACGTTCATCTTTATAATATCGTCAGATATGTCATATGTCTCCGATACCGTGAATCAAACGTTTGTATTCAAACTTGTGATGTACAGTGGACCCTCGATAATCCGAACACCTTCGTTCCCAGTCCAAACCGTCCGGATTACGAGTTTTCCGGACTGCCGAATTTCGTCTACCAGGTCAAAAAAATTGTCGTGTAAGAGTTATCTCCCTTGATTACATACAATCCGGGACGTTTCATAAACACGTCTAATTGTCAGACTTTTTAACAATAAATATACTTATGTTTCTGATATGATTTTTGATTTCTTTTGTAGAAAGTAAAAAATAAACTTTGTTTTTAAAAGAACATGTAAAGTGAAAGTTGTTTTATTTATAGCGGGCATATGTGTCCTACAAACACCACACATGTGTCACGTCCCGGAGGTTCACAAACAAGTAGAAATTACAAACGTTAAATACCTTAAATAAAAGACCCGGATTTTACAACTTACCATCAGTCCATGTTTTTTTATGATTTTTACGTACCAGAAACCCCAAGCTATGTATCTAAAAGTACGCTACACCAGCGAGAACTACCGAAGAAGTCCGATAATTATTGAACCCGTATTAACTTAACAATGTGACGCTTAATTAAGTATCATACGACTATTGACTAATTTGTGTGTAATCAACCCAGTTCTTGTGATCACTGCTTAATACGTAAATGTGTATGTAATTAATAACGTGCATCTTTCAATGAGTCGTCGTTTCACGTAACGGTGTTACAAAGCCGATATCCGTGTTTACCCAATACAAGTGTTCATGATGTTAATTACCGATCATAAATTTATTACATGTATTTGAGATTGATTAATTATGGTATCACGTACTGTATGTTTGTGCGTAAATTCTTGCTAATTACGAAATAGCAATATGTGTTCCTATAAAAGTTGCCGTCTGTAAAATAACTATAATAGATATTGTACGTCAAGTTCATAAAAGCAAGACCAGGCTATACTATAAAATCCTTTAATACTGTAAAGTTTAAAAAGGTCGTAGAGAAAAAGTAATGTACCGTTATAAAAACAAAAGTTACACTTTGTAACACAGGTAAACACCCGGGGCTATGACCTGGCAGCGGTCACTATGACTACGCACAGTGTCAAGCAATAGTCTGTGTACAGCTGTCGACACGTGTGACTTGCTCCGACATTTTTTCTCCTCGTGGTGAAAAAATCGTCCGGATTATTGCGGGAAATTTACTAATGAAAAGTACGTTCCGTTCCCAAAATGGGCTTCCAGAATAGGAATCCGAATTTCCTGACTGGTGAGTACAAATAACGTTACGGAAATCCGTTCCCGTGCATTTCCGTCCGGACTGCGAGTTTTCCGGACTATCGGCGTCCGGATTATCGCGGGTCCACTGTACACTGAATGGTCAACAAATGATAAACGTTCTGCCTGATGAGAGTCGCCGAGCGATGTGTGCGACATCATAGGGATTCCATTAGTTCTGTTTCTAAATAATAAGACAATTTAGGCAAACTTGCTATAGAAATGCAAGATATTTAAATATGTTTTCTTACATATTCCTTGTTGGAATCATGTATAAAGTAAAAATGTAATTTACCTAAATATACAAGCAAATATAGGTGGTTTTTTTTTTAAAACATATTTTTATTGCTTCAAATGTAGGCATGAGGATTGGGCAGAAGTTATACAACTTATTAAAGCCCCCTCCTCCAAACATTTTTACAACAATGTGACACAAACAATGGACATTTACATTAATTTTACGATTGACAAATTAGAAAGGAAGACTAAAGAGAGAAAGTGAAAGGAATACAGATAATTATACAAAAATGAATTTATGTCTAACAAAAATATTTGATTTACACACAATAACATAATATCTGCCTAGAACAAACTAACTACGTTTGCACGCTCCTTCATCTTATCATTGTCCTTTCATGCTCATTCCTTAATCGTTCCCCTTTTGATAATCAAGCTCCTGCTAGGTAATATAATATAGGTTTACAACAGGGACATAAACCCTCAGTAATTGCATGTATGACATATAGATATTAGACCTCTCATTTTATGAATACTTGGGTTAATACAGTAATACTGTGGGATGCATTTTGAACGAATAATTTTCATTTCAATATGTTAAAGTGTACCCTGAATGAAAAATTACATTTTAATATGTTATTGGTATTGATTAATAAACAAGAATGCAGAAAACCGCATCAAAATCGGCCGACCCATTTCCGAGTAATTGTGATTTTTCTCGAAAACACACCTGAAGCCCAAAGCCGAATACCTCGTTTTGGTGACCTCTGACCTGTGACGTCACAGGTTGAACACGATCGGAGCCGCCATATAGGAAATATATAGAAACAAACGTGAACACGTGCCTGTAATTAATGCGAATAAGACAAAAAAAAAAGGAAAGTGCTGAATAAAGTCTCTGAGTTATATTTGTGAATTAGTTAATAACAAGTGCTACCGAAACCAGGGACATATAACTTTCTTTTTAAACGGTGCCATATATAACATGTAGCATCTCACTAATTTTCTCTCATAACGAGCCATACACAACATGTAACATCTTACTAATTTTCTATTATAACGGGCCAAATACAGCGTGTATCATCTTACCTATTTTCTATTATAACAGGTCGTATATAACATTTATATTAAAATATTTTATTCATATTTTTTTTATTTTAACGGGTCGTTGTAACATGTATGACATTTGAATAACCGGCCGTTTATAATGACTTACATCATATAGCCTTTATTATGGGGGCATGACAGGCTTGTTACATACACATGTACCAGTATTGATTTCGGTTATAATACTTCTAGTAACACAAGTTTAAAATGCAATTCATTCAAGATGTGAAATAAATGCTGATCATTTTGGGGTTTTTTTATTAGCCAAAACAGAAATTATACCGTTATTTGTGATTTTTGGGTAATTGTCCGCAATTGATAAAACGTGTCCATGAAAGCTCAGTAACTCCCAGACAAGATTCATAGAGTAAATTTCAACATCATGGGTACATATATGAATGAGGTAATTTAGGTTAATTATTCTATAGACAAACGTTTGAGATATGATTTTTTATTCGTTTGTATAGAAAACGAAACTCACTGAATTCCAAAAATAATGTGTTTGATTTCAACAAAATGTATTCCCTATAGTATAAACGCAATCCTTAATAAAATTCAAGCTCAATTTATGTACAAACAACCTGTAAAACCATGTTTTCGGAACTCCTTTGAAGTGCACAGAAACCAAACGCGTGAACTCACGGCGTGTGCTGATTAGAACACCAGAAATCACGGACACCTGTGGTGCAGTGCCAGGTGTGATGAGCTTGTGGACCGTAATTTCACACCTGGTAATTGTTTAGCTGTATACTAACCAATTCAAACTTGAGAATTCGTAATTCTCCGAACATGTTTATACATCTTTTAAAAGTCCTTTTTTAAGTGAAGATATGACTTGCGACACGAATTGAAAGCAAAACCACCAGGGTCTCGATCACTTCATAATAATGACACAATTACCAAAATAAAAGCAAAAAAATACATAAAATTTGGAGGGAAAAAAAAATCATACACGAAAATCATTACGAGTTTATAAATTTTAGTATTAATTATGATTAGTCACGATGAAATAAATTGTTTGTGTTTTATCATTAAAAACGGAGCTAAAATAATGGTTTTAATAAGTACCTATGCTTTATACCTGTACAGAAAGTATCAATTATATTATAATTGTTGCGAATCACTTTTATATAATTTCACTGACAACGATCGTATATAAATTATGTCTTTCTCAAGCATTTAATCGTCCTTGATCCCTGAGACCATGACATGTAAAATAAGGGATAAAATCTGTATATGTAGAAGTTTGTTGTAGACTTTAACACTGGTATTCATACGGGAGAGAGATTTAGTATATTGTAGATCATGATGATTATAATATATTACTTTCTAAATTAAGTGTCCTTCATGACTAAAGCGGGTTTTGCATAGAATATAACGCTTGAATTTACTGTACGTGTGTTCGTCTTTTCTCACAAACCAGAGTATCCAGAACTGTTGTATTGTTGGTATGTTTATTTGAATATTAATTTGCGAATGAAATGGCACATTATTTTAGTTTAATTTGTTGATGCTGTGTTGCTTTCTTTGGTAACGAGTAAGAAATGGTAAACACATAACTAATATACATTTATTGGTGATTGACCGATTATTACACCAGTCTGTGTAAACCAAGCGGTCATTTTCAGAGTCAATTTCACTATGTTATTATTTTTTTTTTAACTCAAACTTATATTGTTGGATTCCGACTTCTCGTCGGCAATATTCGCCAAATTCAACAACCTCAAATCTCATGTCCAGATCGTATTCGAACATATTTGTACTGATACTGTTCACACTGTCCTCTATGCTACTGGCCACCATACCAGTCACTCTGTTCAACCTGTGACGTCATAGACTGAAGAGTTCCAAATCAGCGTGACTGACCGATACGCTGATTAGCAGTCGATCGACAGGTGCAAATCGCGTACTTCGATGTGCGATATCTCGGCACTCGGCCAACCGATTTTGATGCGGTTTTCGACATTCTTCTTTGGTGGTTACAAAGAATAACACATTTGATTATCGTTTTTCGTTCAGGGTACACTTTAACATAAATAGATGATGGAACTCGTCTCCAATACTTTCATTGCAAAAATCTCCTTTATATATATATTATACCACCTTCCTGTCATTATACGAATTTCTAAATTAGACGTATGAAATTTAGTTAAATGTAGTGTATTTATTTCCGATAATATTGTTAATTGTGGAAGAACGAATCGTCTGTATCATTTGAGTCGGTACCGACATCGTAAGTATAGGTGATTATGGTAGGACCGCTTCACGGCTGAGCGCTCCCAAGTCGAGGCTAGCCGCGGGACTCGATGGTCACGGATGGCTGCTGTCCAGGTAAAGTAGTCTAAGGCTGGCAGTGCTGGTATTGCCGCGCGACAGAACCGCCCGAGGCGAATCTCGCAATATTCGTCATGATGTTTAATATTAGGCGATTTTCACGAAAACTGGATTGCTCCGTCAATACTAGATTCGAGGAGCAGAATTAGCGTCAGTGGAGAAAAAAATAGATCCTGTCGGACATTTCTAGACTGTCGGGGAAACTTTTAGATAGTCATGAAATAAATAGTGTAAAGTTCATGATTTCTAGATAGCTCGATAGAATTAGACGGTGGTCATGTTAAATTGGATATGATTCACAGAACTAGCTTTGACCGTCGAAAATTAGCCATGAAAATTCATAATTAGATACGTTGCTGAAAAAATGGACTGGGTTGGGTTAAATTAGATCTTTTATGGTAAAATTGGTGAAAATTTCAGAATTAGTAGAAAATATGAAAAAACTAGTACATTCGTGTCTCCCAGTGTCAGCTAACTTGACTTTTATTAAACCTCATTATATATTCCACCATGAATTATGGTGCTTATAACTTAAAAGCAAAAACTATTTAACACTTACCATTAATACAAACACTCCACACGAGCTTCCATCTTCTTGTACAGAAGACTGTGCCTGACCTCTAGTCCACTTGATAGGTTTCTTGTGGTCAGTGATGGACAGTGTAGATCTAGCATTCATGAAGTTCCTAAACCAAAAATAAAACATTAATTTACAATTTCAAATAATTTTAAATAATTTCAAATAGTTTCAATGGAAGTGCTACTTTTCACCAGTTAAATATTTCTATGTGAATATTTTCTACACATATTTAAAGCGGTGTAAAGTCTTTTGCACACTATATATCACATGTATATATAGTTTGAAAATTGTAAAAGATTTTTTAACTGTTTAATGTTGTCTGGATATAAACTTTTTATTAAATTGTGGTGTTCTCACTTGGCTTCTACAGCATTTAATATTGAAATGATATCTTCTTTTATAAACCCTTTTTATTTGAATTGTAAATTGTTAAACTCTAATAAAAGGGGATTCTTCCATTTAAAACTTACATCCAATGATCAAAAAACTGTCTGGCCCTTGATTCATTTGGAACAGAATCAAGTATGGTGACTTTGCCGGTGAGCATGGATGCCGCAAGTAAAATCCAATGATGTTGATGGCAAATGGGCAAGAGAACGTGATCAAAGTTCTCAAGAGGTACCTAAAAAAAAAATCAATTGTTAGTATCCATAGAATAATAAACAAATTGTCATCTCATAAGTAATATGTAATATATCATCAAGGGCAAGATTTCCTATTTACTTCATTTAAATTGCTCTGCAGTAATCATAGAAGTAGGAAGGTGGGCTAACAACAAATTACATACATTGTGTATGGCATTACTTTTGTATGGTTAAAACTGAAAAAAATATTTTCATTTTTTGAAATTTTTGCCTATTATGAACTTAATTTTTTTCTCTGTATTCTTCAGGTTAAAGTTTTGGTTAAAGTTTTATAATGGCACATCATTCACTTAATAATTGGATTAGGATGCTGATTTTTTGCATAAAGGTTCTTTGGGTGTGTGGCATTACTTTTGTATGGTTGAAACTGAAAAAAAATATTTTCATTTTTTGAAAAATGTTTGCATGTTATGAACTTAACAGTTTTCTCTGTATTCTTCAAGTTAAAGTTTTGGTTAAAGTTTTATAATGGCACAACATTCACTTAATAATAGTATTAGGATGCTGATTCTTTGCATAAAGGTTCTTTGGGTGTGTGGCATTACTTTTGTTCAGTTAAAAATGAGGAAAAAAAATACATTTTCATTTTTTGAATTTTATTCCATATTATGGACTTACTTGTTTTCTCTGTATTCTTGAGGCTAAAGTTTTGTAATGACTCTCCATTCACTTATTAATGGTATTACTACTATGCAGAACCATGTTTATACTGTATTTCAATCCAAGGCTGTTATTACACATTACACTTTAAATTTACTTTAGATTCTTTTACTCTGTACAGGAGACATATCAAAAGAATACCTGAATATCTTTTAGGGGCAGGAAACATTGTTTATTCAACCCAATAGAGTTGAATTTACACATTGTTTGGAATGAACTAAGTTTCATAAAATGATCATGTTTCAGTTTTGGCTCAACTTTTTTACTCAAATTTGGCTAAGGTTTAACTTGTGGGCACCGGTAGGGGACATATATTGTTTTAGCAATACTCACAGAATGCTTGTTTGTATTCTAGTTTTATTAAAATGATCAAGGAATTGATCAATATTTCATAAACACCTACCTTGGGATACAGCCATGATTGGTAGTTCGGAGTCTCCCATTTTAAGGCAAGGAAGCTGGGCAAGATGTGGCATGAATGCTGATGTCTATCATTGCTCTCTTTGCACAGTAAACCCAAGTATGCATGCACCACCTAAAGTTAAAAAAACAACACTAATAATGACAATGTACTAAATATATCAAGTCATACTGAAAAAATAATTCACACCATCACTATTTAGTAAATTTGACCAATACACATAAAGACAAAGTACTATAATATCTGCTTACACTTTGAATTTCATTATGTGTTATTGCTTGATATTGCTTACTTTTAGCACCTGCTGTAGGTTAAGTCAGAGACTGTAAGAAACTACTTAAGAATAAATAGGTTATATTTATTTGTGAGATTCAAGAAAAATATTTACCTGGTCATTTAGCCATGGGACGTAGAGTCCTGAGGTCGTTTGGTGACAAGCTGACATTTCCCACATGAACGTTGTAGCTTGGTATCGTTGTTGGCAGAGGTGCTGTTTTGCTGAAAGGAATTGGCTCAATTGTTTCCAAAACTGTTGCTATGTCAGTCCTCTCATGGAAAGACCACGTCAATACTGAAGCTGCCAGCTGCAAGGTGTACTCACTTTTCACTACTTGGGTTTCTGTCCTTGAACTCATATACCAAATTGTGTATAGTTTGGAACATTCTACCGCATCTTCTTCATATTTCAGTTGGCACTCCCGTATGAAGGATAGTGTTGGGGAATCTCTGGAAAGGTACACCTGGCTATTTTGGTTTCTAGGTATTGGAATGTTCATTTCCACACACCTCTCAATCAAAAGTTTCTTCTTCTTGTCATCAATGTCATTGAAATAGTCTGTTATTGTTGACGGCTGGCTGGATGGCTGGTTTGGCACTGACCTTCTTGGCTAGCTTAGAGGCTGGCTCTCTTTTGATGTGGATGAATGGCTAGTTGGTATTCTGCGTGTTTCTTTACTTGGTATTCTGTGTGTCTGTCTACTTGGTATTCTGTGTGTCTGTCTACTTGGTATTCTGTGTGTCTGTCTACTTGGTATTCTGTGTGTCTGTCTATTTGGTATTCTGTGTGTCTGTCTACTTGGTATTCTGCATGTTTCTTTAGTTGGTATTCTGTGTGTCTGTCTACTTGGTATTCTGTGTGTCTGTCTACTTGGTATTCTGTGTGTCTGTCTACTTGGTATTCTGTGTAGCTGTCTACTTGGTATTCTGCGTGTTTCTTTAGTTGGTATTCTGCGTGTTTCTTTAGTTGGTATTCTGCGTGTCTGTCTACTTGGTATTCTGCGTGTTTCTTTAGTTGGTATTCTGCGTGTCTGTCTACTTGGTATTCTGTGTGTCTGTCTACTTGGTATTCTGTGTGTCTGTCTACTTGGTATTCTGCGTGTCTCTTTAGTTGGTATTCTGCGTGTCTCTTTAGTTGATATTCTGCGTGTCTGTCTACTTGGTATTCTGTGTGTCTGTCTACTTGGTATTCTGTGTGTCTGTCTACTTGGTATTCTGTGTGTCTGTCTACTAGGTATTCTGCGTGTCTGTCTACTTGGTATTCTGCGTGTCTGTCTACTTGGTATTCTGTGTGTCTGTCTACTTGGTATTCTGTGTGTCTGTCTACTTGGTATTCTGCGTGTCTGTCTACTTGGTATTCTGTGTGTCTGTCTACTTGGTATTCTGCGTGTCTGTCTACTAGGTATTCTGCGTGTCTGTCTACTTGGTATTCTGCGTGTCTGTCTACTTGGTATTCTGCGTGTCTGTCTACTTGGTATTCTGTGTGTCTGTCTACTTGGTATTCTGCGTGTCTGTCTACTTGGTATTCTGCGTGTCTCTTTAGTTGGTATTCTGCGTGTCTGTCTACTTGGTATTCTGTGTGTCTGTCTACTTGGTATTCTGCGTGTCTCTTTAGTTGGTATTCTGCGTGTCTGTCTACTTGGTATTCTGCGTGTCTGTCTACTTGGTATTCTGCGTGTCTCTTTAGTTGGTATTCTGCGTGTCTGTCTACTTGGTATTCTGCGTGTCTGTCTACTTGGTATTCTGCGTGTCTCTTTAGTTGGTATTCTGCGTATCTGCGTGTCTGTTTACTTGGTATTCTGCGTGTCTGTCTACTTGGTATTCTGCGTGTCTCTTTAGTTGGTATTCTGCGTGTCTGTCTACTTGGTATTCTGCGTGTCTCTTTAGTTGGTATTCTGCGTGTCTGTCTACTTGGTATTCTGTGTGTCTGTCTACTTGGTATTATGTGTGTCTGTCTAAGGGGGATTCTGGGTTTGGGTTTGTTTTTTTCGGTTGTGGTTTCGGGACTGTTTTTGTGTGTGTGGTGTGTGGGGTGGTGGGGGGTTGGGTGGTCTTCTTTGTGTGTTGGTTGTGGGCGGTTGCAAAACTCACCCAAAGTGTTTTGGTGTTGGGGGTGTTGTTGGTGGTGTTATGTTCTGGTTTGTGGCTTGTGTTCTTGCGAGGGGGGTGGTGTGTTGGGGTGTACTGCTGTGTTTGTCGTTGGGGGTGGGACTGGTGGGTGTTTTTGGTGTGGTGGGGTGGTGGAATCCTGTTCATAGTTTGGTGTTTGGGGTGTTTGGTGTTTTTTTTTTGTTTATCTTCTTGTGTGTTCTGGCTTTTGACTTGTTGGGGGGTGGGGTTAATTTTTGGCGGTGTTGTGTTGGGTTTGTTTGTGTTTGTGTGGTTCCGTGTTCGTTGGACGTGTGTTTGTGATTGGTGGGGTGGCTGTGTTTGGGGGGTGGTTGTGGGTCTGTCTCTTGGTGGGTTAGTTCCGGTGGGTTGCGGGTGGTCTGTGACATAGTGGTGATTCGTGCGATGTCTTGTGTGTCTAGCTATATGGTATTGCATGCGGTTTTTTCTGTCGAACTTAAGGTAGGAAACTGGGGTTGCGAATCCTATGTCTCACTTTGGCGTATTAGCTTTGGTGTGCCCCGGGGTTGGGGTTGTGGGCCACAGGGGGGAAAAACAGGTCGTTGGGGGGCGTTGTGTCATCGTTGTGGGGGTGTCTGACGGTGTTGTGGGTGTCCTACCTAGATGTTGCCCACAACATCCACAATAGTTCGATCGTGTCTGTGGAGTGACCACCGTGTTCGTCTGGTTTGCGCCAAAGACACCAAGTCTCACATAGAGTACACGTGATGCAACAAGGTGTGCCAAGGGACAAGTGGGTCGGTCTCGCTAATATCAGGGTGTGATTTGCGTTGTGGGGCTTGTGCTGCACTGTGTGAGTGATGTCGTGTTGGTGGGTTCGAGCAGGGATGTCTGCAAAAGTTGTGTGCTGTACTTGGTTCTAAGTGGGGGGTGACGGCAACATCAACACCACAACAAAGTGCGCTACGGTGTGGGGCGAACTAGGTGGGGTACGTTGAAAAACATAACCCAGCGTGGTGGGTACTACTGGTGATGGACTAATGCGGTCAAAATTCAGCGGCGCGGGTCGTGGTAACCACAGTTGAGGGTAAAGGGCAGTAGGTGAATTTTCTGGGTGGGTCTGGGGGTCACTTATGTTGTGTGGGGGGTTTATGTGTGTGGTTGCTTGGTTCTGGGGGGTGTGGTGTTTGGGGGCGCGTGTTGTGTTGGTGTGTTAGTTGGGTGGTTGTTGGTGTATTGGGGTTGTTTTTGCGGGTTTTTTTCTGGTTGTTTCGGGTGTCTTGTTACTTGGTGTGTGTGGTTGGGGGTTTGTTTAGGGGTGTGTGCGGTTGTTGGGGGGGTTGTGGGGGTGGGCTTGTGGGGGGGTGGTGAAACTAGTCTTGGGTATTAGGGCTTTAAGTCGAAGTCGGTTCTCCAGGGAAGTATTGGCGGTGTGGATGCGTGGGTGGTTGCTTGAGGTGAGCGTGTAGGGTAGGGTAGCGGCATGCTGTCGCTTGAGGGGCGTTTGGTTAGTTGCGTGTGGCGTGGGGCGGGGGGGGTGTGCGTGGGTGGGTCTGTGAGGCGGGGTGAGCGTGGGTAGTTCGCTGGGTGGTGTTGCTGGTCGTGACTTGGAGGTGGCGTTGTGTCTTTGTCAGCTGGTGTGATTGGGGCGGTGTTTGGTGTGGGTGGTGGTCGTGGGTGCGTGGTGCGGGGTCTTTAAGGAGGGAAAGTGAGTGGTGGCGGGGGTTTGGCTCTGGTTGTCTGGTGTTGCTGCGGTTTAGCGGGGTGTGGGGGTATGTCGGGGCTTTTGTCGGTGGGGGGTGCGTGTGTCGGTTGGGACGGTGGAGGGTGGGGGTTGGGGGGGGGGTATGGTTGTGGTGTGTCGTTTGGTCGGGGGGTGGTGGGGGGGGGCGGGGGGAGCGTTTCGGGGGGACTAGGGTGTGGTGGTGGGTGTTGTTATGTCTGTTTTGGGGAGGCACGCGATGGCTTTGCCTGGGCCTGTGTTTGCGATTCCCTTGGGACTTCTCCTCTGTAAGTCTGTTTCTGTCTGGGAATGGATGGTGGTTGATTGGATTGCTTGAAGCTTGTGTAATGGTAATGGTTTGTTGGTCCAGGTTGTAGGCTTCTGAGGGACTTTCTGTTCGCTTTGTCTTCTTCCCTCTCGTGGTGTTTTCAACTTGGTGGGCACGCCTTTCGCCCACAGCATTGCGTAGATATTGGTTAAGCCTACCCCTTGCTCATGATTTGGTCTCCTGGTGTGTGGGTGCCTGTGTGATTGACGTCAGAACTGTTTCTGACAGAGCACTTGATCTCCAACCACTCACAAAGTCGTGTATGTGGAATGCTTTGACAGGGGTCATTACAGATATAGGTGGTCTTCTGTGTATCTATAGGGACCTTGCCAATTTCTGTGTACACCGGCATCTTGTTACTTACAGAGTTTGGCAAACGATGTAGCTCTATCATTTAGTAGTTTCCTGGAAAGTCATCATTGTCAAATTGATATCAACGATCAGTCTACGGTTTTGGTATGTCCAAAACTCACACAGAGTAGACACAGCTTCCGCGACCATATGAAGGTAAGCGAATGGAGTGGCCCTTTGTTAGTTTTTGCTGGCAGTGTTTCTTAGGTTGACTAAAGGGCAATCTGGTTGATAAAAAGGGCCCAAATCCATCTAATGTGGACTGCCCTACAAGGGTACTGGTTGCTAATTGGGGCATGTCAAAGAGTCTGGTGTGGTACCGTTCATGAGAGCCTTGGTTTGGGGGTTGATCAGGGGCATCTCGTCAATCTTGGGATATGTCCTAAGGACTTGGTCACAGCTTGTCATTCATTGCTTCTGGGGTGCGAACTCTCTGCCGTTGTCCCACGTTAGGTGATTGCTCTCGTGGGGTTGGGCGTGGGGGAGTTCCGGCCGTGGCCATAGGTTTTCTATGATAAATTGGAACAATATGTGGATGCATCCTTGGAATATATTGGGCCTTTACTCGGGCCACGTGTTGCAGATATCATTAGCACAACTATGTATTAAATGTTTCCATTTGTGTCGTTCTTCGTAGGTCCAACCAAATCCATTGGCCTAACATAGAATGCTGGTTCTTATGTACTGGGATAAGAGCATTCAAAGTTTTTTCAATCGGGGTCTGTCGCCAGATGTTTTGTCGTTGACATTCGTCCCAGTGGGCAATATACTCTTCACAGCTTTCATCATAGCGGGCGTGGTAATCTGCTCTATTAAGCGAAACACAGTAGATGATGTCTGAGGGCAAGGGTGGGAGCAAGTGGGGGCTGTAATAAAAACATGGGGGCTCTACGTATAAAATCTGAACTCGTCCTAACAGGCTTTACAGGACGCAAGAAAGCCGCAACTAAAAAATAAAGTAAACTGGTATAAAAGCAGAAAGTGGGCTGTTTATGGGTGTTGTAGTGGGGTAAGGTCCGGGCTGGCGTTTAGACAATATGTGTTATCAATCTTCTGAAGTTGGATTTGTTGTTGGAATTCCTGTAAATTACGAAAAAATATTAATAAAAACAGTGCTATAAAATTGTTCAGATGATATGATAACTGTCATTACTGATGATGGCAGTGGAATGATGGTAGTCCCTGATTGATGAATTAGAAAAATTTTCCCCCCAATGAATAATTTCATGAAAGGGTAGTAAAAAGATGATATGACGTTTCTGATCAGAAACAAAGATGATGATGAGTTTGATGAAAAAGCATAGATGAAATTGGGGTTGGGATTACACAACACAGACAAGATGATGATGATGATGATGGGTAAAAAATGGATGAATTTCTGGAGAGTTTGGGAGGGCGTAAGGGTTTGGGTGTGAACTGGGCAGTAAGGGATGATGATATCAAAATGAAAAAAACTGTCGAATGAATACTTCAAGTGTATGTATGGATTATTGTGGGAGTGGTGCGGAAATATTGACAAGAATGACTGATGATTTGGATCCGAGAAATGTGGAGTGTAGTGAGAGGAGGGTAAAGAGAAAGGGGGTAGAGATTTTGATGAAATATGTAAGAAAGATGATGATGATGATGGGGGGATTGCGATCAGAGTGGATGATGATATGAAAAGGTGATGATTATGAAAGAAAAAACTGAGTGGGGGGGATATCTTACCACCGTTGTGGGGAATTTTTTTGAACATTGGTTAAGATCAATCAGAATTAAACTGATATTCTGAGTATGGTAATGATGTTGAGGGTGCTGATTTTGATGAATAGTAATAGATGATGATGATTTGGGGGGGGGGGGGGGGCAAGAAGGAGGTGAGGGGAGGGGAGGGGTGAAAAAGGGGAGGGCACGGAGGGGTGGGGAAAAAAAAAAAATGCATAGGTGGGGAAGGAAAAGGAGAGGGGTAGAAGAGATGGCATCCTTTTGCTTTGACACAAACAGACTTGATGGTGGGACTATGCACAAAGGCTCGGGGTGTCTTAATGGGGGTGTCGTGTCCCTCCCCCTGGCCTGCGACACTTTCAGTGTTTGGTGTACACCCTCTGTTGGTTGTGTGTTTGGTGTGCGAACGACAGGATCGGGGGGTGCATAGTAATTGTGAACACAACTGTGTGAGATGTGCCAATGAAATACGGGGTAGAGGCACCCAAGGGCAGGGCCCGAAAGGACAAGGCTGGGAAAAACAAGGGTGGAATGTTAGGCCCTTGAGCATGATATATTCCGGTTCTTCCATTAAGTGTAGGAGTAAAAGTTCTGCACGCATGGGTGGGACCGATTAGTGTGTAATTACCTGCGTTACAATAATCGGCTCGGTGTGACCTAAAAGAGACGCAGTCAATTTTTTGTTCTTCATGCGTTTTTTTGGTTTTTGGATTTGGTTGTTTTTTATGGTGTAGTGTAAGTGGTTGAGGACCCAACACCAAGGGGACGAGAAATAAAAAGAGCAGTTCTTTTGGGGGTTAGGAGAGGGTGGGGGGGGGACGAGGGTGGAAAACGCTCGTGTGTGCGTATATGTGAACTAAGTGTGAAGTGTAGATTCACATGTGAGTGTGAAAATTTGGAGCTGCTTTGGTTTTTGTGTTAATGATCTTTAATTCGAACATGATTGTCCTAGACCACAACGGGTGGTTTAGAGCTGCTTTTCTTTTGCTTCAACTGTGGTAGTATTTCTACACACAATGGCGTGGCCTCAGACAGTGTATTTGCATAACCACGTTGAACCAAAAACAGAAGTGTGGGGTGGAAAAGGGGAAACTAAAACAAATTGTAGGGGGGACATTTTGAGCCCACACCTCATACATGCGTGTAAAGCTAAAATTGTAACAAGCCGTGGAGTGAAGACATGGAATGTTGTCACCAGTGATGGCATGGGTTCTGTGAATAAGGGCGGGGGGGCATCCCAATGCTGGGACACACAGGCTTGTGTGGCGGCAACGGGGGGCGAAAAGGGGGGAAGATACGGGGGGATGGGGGGCGCAACCCTTGAGGATTTCAGGGGGTTAAGTGAACAACCATCACCCCTGCGCGCCTGTGCGTGGTTGGTGGTTTTCTTTGTTCGTGCAGCAAGGCACACAATTCCGGGGGCTCTTATCGTGGCTGATTGATTGTTATCAAGGTTCGACCGTATGGCGTATGTGTTATACACCACCCAGTACAAATCAGTGAAGTGCACCGACACATTGATGGGTTTGCGTTGTGGCTAGGACGTCGAACGTGAGTGAGAGAACGTGGAAAAAAAGTCGTCGTGGATAGAAGTTCGGGCCGTAAAGTTTGTTGGATACATTTAGTTGGAGGTGGTTGGACGCCGAAGGTCCGTTTGGTCCAGTTACAAAGGTGGGCCGTGTGGCGGGTGGTGGGAGCCACGCCCTTTCTTCCCCTCTATCCCCATCAATAAGTGTCGACAACTGACTCCTGAGCACCAAGTGTATAGGGTGGGGACGCATAAGGCGCGGAGTGAGGGGGCGGGGTAAAAAGGGGACGGGTCGGTCCACAGATGGGGGTGTTCTTTAACAGTGTGGGGTGGAGGGGGTTGTGTAAACTGTGTGTGTTTTAAAGGTGCTTTTTGGGACACCCAAAAACCAACAGTGATAGGGTGTGTGTCGAAGGCAGGGTCAGGCCAATGGTGACCGGGGGGTGTAGTGACCGGGTGCGTGTTTGGTGGCCTGGCTCGGTCGCAGAGAAGAGACGTTGTGGGTAAAGGGGAACATTCACATTGGGTTACACCCTTTCGCTTGTTGGTACAGTGACACTGTGAGAGTGTAAGGGAATGGGGAGCGGTGCACGACCCATGATATGTGACGTCATTGCTATTGTTGTGCGAAGATGATTTCAACCTGTTCTCCTAATGTCTTGTTGGACGCCCGTAACCATGGACACCTACTGATTAACTGACACCGTCAAAGTGTCATGGTAGGGAAGCCGTGGGGGGGAAAGGGAGAGAAAGAAGCAGCTGGTGTGTCGGTTGAACAAAAAACCCACGGTTGTACTTACTCGTGTGCTTACCCCCCCACCTTGAACCACTTACGTGAATTGTGTGATTCACCGTCGTGCACATGGTTGACACACGGGTTCCTCCACTGTGAACAACAGTGCTTGATACATTGTGATCGCAGAGGGTCCATTGCGTAGTTAAATTCCGACCTCGCACCGGGGACACAGGGTGAAACCAAGTGCACAAAGCCAAGAACACGTTGTGACAAAATGCGGAACTACTACCGGTTTCCAAACGAAAAAAGGGTTCCGCCCACGGTGTGTGGGGAATAGGAACACTTTGTTGGCCTGAACCAGGGGTTACGGTGCCGTTTTTGGCTATAGTCCCCGAAACAGGTGGGAGGAGGTTTGGAAGGGGCACTGATTGGATCCGCGTAACGGGTTTCAAGGGTGGGTGCAGATGGTTAGGTACATGTGGTTGCGGATGAAAGTGAGGTCGGGGCGGCAGCCGTCACACGTGGGGGGGGTTTGAGCACAACAAGCAAGAATGACAAAAAGGCCACCAAAAAAGAAGGGTAAAAAAAAAAAGGGGAAGGGGGTGGTCAAAAGGGTCGGTGCAGGGTGAGAACTCTGGGGGCCAGTTGTGTCTGTGGTCACAAGTGTGGACCACGGGGTGTTGGTGAAATGGGGGGGGGTGAGTTTTGCCCACCGAGGAGAATGATGCCGTCCAGCGATAGCAACATATCAAAGTTCAGTGACACAGCAGAAGTGGGCACTATGTGCCTTACTCTACTTTTCGTTTTTTGTGGAATAGTCTTGTAAAAGAAAAGTTCTAACCAGGATTTTTGTTACCGTTGAATCTTTTTCACCGTCCACTGTGCCCTACCGACGCACCCGTGTTTTTGCGTATTGATGGTTGAGTATCTCTGTCCTGGTTTGGGAGGTCAGACACATGCTCATTACTAGATCAAGGTAAATCGTCATCCCCTAGGCCTTTGTGTGTGTTCCTGGGGTGTATGCAAATCCACGTTGCAACATCCGTCTCGGTGACATTCAGGCCCCCATTTTATCTCGGGAGCACCCACGATTCGTTCGGTTGTCCGACCACTTCCCCCCAACAGGCGTGCTGTCCTCCCAGTGGTCGTTTTTCGCCACAGTCGTTGACAAGCACAATCACGGCGGCCCCATAATTTCTCTCGTAAGAGCACCGGCCCTCCGTGAAATGTGGTTGCAATCAAGTAGCCCCTGATCCTGTGTTACAACGGAAATCGGAACGTGTATAAACGCCACGAACATGTGCGGGTGCGTGCTGTACGCGCCGTGGAAGGAACTGCTTTTACCCTTTACAGTGCATTGGGTCTGTGTTTTTTCGTGTTACCACATCACACAATCTTCCATCTCACTGTTTCTCCTTCCCCACGTGTGTGACTACCACACCATATGTTACTCCCTTAGTTATTGCTGTGGGGCGCATGGTTAACCACGCATGCGTCGCACTCCTGGCAGTTGGCTCATAAGCATATGTTTTCCCACTTGTACACAGGTGGCGTAGTGGTTGGTCTTTTAGTAATTGTGAGGTGGCCTAAAACACTTGCTTACCGGCCACCGGTTCGTTCTCTTGTGGCCTCAGCGAGAGGAGTCTACCTCATGATGACAAAAGAAAAAAAAAAAAGAAGACCAAACACAAGTCTAGCAAGTTGTGGGCGAACCACGCAGGATACAATTTGTCCAGCTCATGCCCACCGCCCCGTTTCTACTTGGACGTCTATAGTTCCCGTCCACTTTTTCCGCAACTTACACGTGAGTTCCCTCCTTATGTTTGACGAGGCTACCGGCTCCACAAGTCGCGACCTTAGATGGTTTACCTCGGTTCTACAGACCACTACCACCGACTAATTCGCTGTGGTGACAGCCCTGGAGAAGCAAAAAGCTGCTTTTATTGTTGTGCCACTTGCATATTCTCGTTTAATCCGGTTCGCAGTCTGATGGTGTGTTCGCACTTGGTCTGTGTTTGTCTGATACCAATGGAGTGTTGGGAGGTGGGGCCCCCTCCGACTTCCTTTTGCCTTTCGGTCTTGGTATTTCCAGTTATTAATATCGGGGCGAGTTCCTACTTCCTCTCCCCCTCTCCCTTCTTCTTACTTCTTCAATAGAAGATCAAGAGTGATTATGTTGATGATGATGATGGCAATAAAATTTGGTCATAACATTAATTAAAATATCCTGCCCAGGGAACTTCTGACCTACCCCCATAAGGAATTGCCTTACCTACCCTCTATAATATACATTTCAATAACAATTAGTAATATTCTCCGTGGGCCGGAGGAAAATTCGACCACTACCGGCCCATGAATAATTGCTGGACGGGGGGCTGACCCTCTAGTAGTATACATGTGGGTGGGACAAGAATAACCAATTAAGTAATATCGTCTGCCGGGGAATAAAAAGTTCTAGACCTACCCCCATAAAATTCTGACCTACCTTCCCCTACTATCATTTCAATAACAATTAAGTAATATCTCCTGTCCTAAATTCGACCTCTCCCCCAAAAATTCGACCTCGCCCTTATATTACATGGTTCAACAAACAATTATTAAATTCCCTTTTTTCCCTGCCATAAAAGACTGACCTCCCCAATAAAATTCTGACCTACCCTCTGTGATACAATACATTCAATAACATTAAATATTCTACATGTCATAAAATTCTTACCTACCCCCAGTACAATTCTGACCTACCCTGCGTCTTATATAGGCCTTGGTCCATAACAAATAAGCAATAGTCATTCCATAAAATACAGACCTAACCCCCTAAAATGGGTGCTCTGACCTCACCTCCGATTATATACATATAACTACCAATAAATAATATCCGACATGTCATAAAATTCTGACCTACCCCCATAAAATTCTGAACTACCACCTTTATATACATTTCAAATAACAAAAGTAAATATCTACATGCTCATAAACGGATTCTGACGGGGCTACCCCCATAAAAATCTGACCTCCCTTTTAAAAGGGGAAGAAGGGGGGAGGGGGGGGGGGGGGGGAAGGGGGAAAAAAAGAGTATGGGGGACAAATGTTCAATCAATTAATAAAAATAAAGTAGTCTCCTGCCATAAAAGTCTGGGACCGAAATACCCCCATAAAATTCGACGCGTACCCTCGTTTATATAGCATTTGCAATAACAATTAAGTAGGAATATCACAAATCCGGTGCATAAACTTACCTACCCGCACATAAAATTCTGACCCTACCTCATATATATACATTTCAATAACAATTAATTAATATGTCATTCCATAAAATTCTACCTACCCCTATAATGGGATACATGTTCATAACAAGGTAAGTAATATCCATTACCATAAAATTCTGACCGTGAGCCCCATGCAAATTTGACGGGTCTACCCCTATACTATAAATTTCCATACCATTAAGTGATCTATCTACATGTCATAAAATCTGACCAACCCCATAAAATTCTGAGCGGCTACACGCACTCTATAAAACAATCAAACTACCAATTAAGGAAGATTTACAGTGTCATAAAATACTCACCTACCCCCATGAAAATACTGCTCTCCACTAAAAAATACTGTTTATATCCCCATAAATCTGATCTACCACCGGGCCCCCCGCCCACCCGGCCCCCAAAAAAAAGCATATTACATGAGTATAATACCCATGATTGATACCCTTTTTATATTGACACACCAATCAATTCCCGACAAAGTAATTATAGACATCCACCCTATTTGGGCATACCAAGAATTAATATCCCAATGGGGGGGGATTGCTTGGGGTTGTCTTTTGTAAATACTCATATATTCTTTATTATGGATAATGTTGTATCGTCCATAATGCTGGAGATTCTGTGATTTAATTATCATTGTAAGCCATATCACCAGTGATGTGCACAAATAAACCTTTCATTTTGCACTAGACTTAAATTGCATGGTCCTAATATCGAAAGCGAGAAATAGTTTTGTAGTTTTTTCATCCATTTATGTGTTCATCACATGACATTATATCCTATGTTCACTTTTTAATCATATCACACCACCACACACACAATCTTTTTACATGTGTACTTTACACCAATGTTGCTAATCAAACTCAGCAGATAATCAAATTTATGATGTGGATGTATAATTTCTTGAAATCGCAATTAAATACGATGAACAGTGAGAGTAAATTATATAACCGTGCATACATATATGTATTACCACCAAAGTACATTATATGTTTCTTGTATCCTTTGAAATTAGGTTCATACAAGAAATGTAAAATCACACAATCATCAAATAAATTATACTGATTAAATTAAAAGGTAACCTCACCAGTACTCTTTTTGGCCATTGCCTCTTTTTTGGGTCACCTCTGTAAAGAAAGGTTACAACTTTCTTCAACAGATCAACGTCCATTTTGCAGCATTGCTCGATAAATTGGATATCTGAAAAAACACATCATACTTGACCAGAGCAGTTTCCTGACTTCTATTGCAAAAACCACATGTAGTTCTCTGTCTCCATCAACTGCGGCATTAAGTGTCCAAAAGCTTCTTATTCACAAGGGTGTTCCCAATAGGGTTCTGTATCAATTATTTTACAACATTCTGCATGCAGTGTAGAAGTTTCCAAAAATCTACAGATACACCAGCTTTTTGGTGAGGTGTTTTTATAATACCGATGATACATTAAAGCTTTAAGGGAATATTTATTTAATTGATGCTTCATTTACTGGGAAAACATGACATAAGGTTTAAAAAATTTATAAATTACGATAGTCAGTGTTTCCAGAACAGGAATACTAATAGATCATGATTGTATACAAGATTTAGACACATTCTGGTAAATTGCCTGCATAATACAATTGCAGATGATCATGTTTTTTGCCACCATCTGATGATGGTGGGCTATTCAAATCGCCCGCGTCCGTGGTCCGTCGTCCCGCCGTCCGTCCGTCCCGTAAGTCCGTAAACAATATCTTGTTACGCTATTTTTCAGAAAGTACTGAAGGATCTTTCTCAAATTTCATATGTAGGTCCCCTTGGTGCCTAGTTATGCCATTTGTGTTTTGAGACAATCGGAAACCATGGCCGACAGGCAGCCATCTTGATTTTGGACAATTGAAGTTTGTTACGCTATTCTGAAAAGTACTAAGGGATCTTTCTTAAATTTCATATGAAGGTTCCCTTGTGCTAGTTATGCATGATTTTTGTGAGTACCAATCGGATAACAACATGGCCGACAGGCAGCCATCTTGGGATTTGTACATTGAATTTGTTATCCATTTCTGAGAAAGTACTGGAATGATCTTTCTGAAATTTCATATTTAGGTGTCCCTTGGTGCTATTAGCTATGCATTGTGAGACCAATCAAAAACAACATGGCCCGACAGGCACATCTGGATTTGACAATTGAAGTTTGGGTTATCACATTCTGAAAAGTATTCCAGGGATCTTTCTGAAATTTCCATATTATTGCCCTGGGTGCTAGTTATGCATAAAATTGCGTTTGAGACGATCCAGCTGAAATCAACATGCCGACATGCAGCCATCTTGGATTTTGACAGATTGGGAATCGTTTGGTTATCCTATTTCTGAGATCAGATGTTATTATGAAGGGATCTTTCTCAATTTCATATGTAATTTCCCCTTGGTGCCTAGTGTTGCCTATTGCTTTTGAGTACCAAGTGGGTCTATAAATAAAATGGCCGACAGGCAGCCATCTTGGTTTCGCACAATGAAGTTTGTTGTATCGCTATTTTCGAGAAAGTACTGAGGGATGCTTTCCTGAAATTTGCAGATGTAGGTTCCCCTTGTGGCCTCGTTATGCTTATTGCATTTTTGAGATAAATTGAAAAAATATAGGCCCGACAGACCGTCCATCTGTTACCGAAAGTATGATGGCCTCATATTGTCCACACAGACGTGCATAGCGAATTCTCTATACGACCGTTCGCCCCCCGTCGGGGTGAAGGCGCGTGTCTACCTGTACTGAATGGATCTTTCTCAAATTCCCATCAGTAGGTCCCCTTGGTCCCTTGTTACTTGGCGATTTTTGGACCATCTGTGTCCTGAAACAACCGTGGCCAACAAACGCCATTATCGTTCAATATCTCAAATTTCTTATATAGCTAGGATTCCTGTTGTTTTGAAAATACTGGAGGGTGTCTCAATTTGCACAGATGAGTAAATAAGGAAAAGTAGAAAAGATCATCTGACATGGAACCTATGATCGTCAATGTGGCGCCAAGATCCCTCTGGATCTCTGTTTCAGTTCCTTTGATGTATTTCAGCATATACATATCATTGGTATAATATATATTAAAAAACCATTGATTCAAATTAAATTTTTACATTGTTTATAAAAGCTGTTTCAATGAAATAATCACTGATTGATGGAATTCTAAATTTTCCAGGGTAAAAAAAGTATGGCCCTTCCCAAATGTTCAAAAATATGAAATATGAAGGGGGAGTTTGCATTGCATAATTTACGTTTTGTAATTGAATCTACAGCTTACACAAAAACTTTCAATTTTTAGAAAAAAACTCAATTTTTATTTAATTCACTTTACATCATTCTGGTTATTAGAAATTTCTAGATAACATTCTAATATAATGGGGGCGTTATCCTTTATGTTGCCATTTCTATAGAACTATGGAGGGCTTTTGTAGTCAAAACACACGCCTAATGAATAAAGTTTTAAATTGTAAGAAAACCTCCATAAGCACTCATCTACCCTCATAAAATCTATGATTTATATCATAAAATTGTATGAATGCAGATTCAAAGCATGATATGTTATAAAAGTACAACTTTTAGTGTATACCTTAATTCATATCACGTCTCCCAGTATTTCAATAATTATAACCTAAGGCTTTAATTTTTGTCCTTCAATAAAATATCACCGTATACATTCATTTGTGCTGGTCCCCTTGTCTTAGATCACCTGATCACTAGCTGTACTTGCCTATTATAATTAGCCCCTAGGGGGTCCGCCCACACAGGTAGACACAATATGGAGGGTCTGGACTAAAACCCCCCGCGGATACATTCGCCCGCTAGGACAAAGCCCCCCCGGTACATTAGTCCCCTTGCACCTAATCAACAAGTGGACAAAGCCCTTCATCAAAAAAATTATATTTATTTTTTTTTATTTTTTATGTTTTAGTTTATTCATTTTTTTTTAAATTACACTATTGTTTTAAGACAGTGGTTATTAAGTGGCTACAATATATCTGTAGTGACTTCAGTTCACCAGGGGCTTCTGCATGAACAATACTTGAACTTTTACAATAAACAATAATCTGTTACACAGGTGTTTGGTAGGGTTTTTCATTGATTTTACTGTTACTAACAATAAGCTGTTACACATGTGGTTTGGCTAGGTTTTTCATTGTGTTGTATTCGTCCTGCGAGGAATTAATGACTTAGCCATGGCTTCAATGTGTATCAACAGTGAAACTGTCGGGGATGTTTGCACAGGTATAAATTGTTTTTATATTTTTTGTTCTTTGATTTTAATCATTCCCTAAATTAAAATTACAACACAGAGCAACATGTTTGGTTGTTACTTATATTGTTATATTTGGACACTGCAAATAGGGATTCAAATGTTTTTAGGGTGGGGTGCTTTTTAAGTCATTTCTTTATTCTCATATGCGGTACTTAGGAGGTCAGAAATATTGTAATCAGTACATTTGTTCAGCTGGAGATCATACGTACTGCCAAAGGTGGAGTGAAACATGTGTTAGGAGGTATATTTTACAAGAAAGGTACATTTCCTGAAATGTTCAGCTTACTTAAGTAATTGAAAGTTTTTGAACAAATAAATGGGTATGATGGATGAATAAACCCCAGACATGAAATAGATGACAGCGTCTGACATGTGAACACCAAGGAACCTTCATTTTGCCACACAATGTATTCTCCAAATTTCAGAGATAAAAAAGCATTATGATATCATGAGGCACTTTTTGTGTTTTTTCAAAGTACAGATTTCATATACCAAGAGTTGGCCAGGCTTAAATTGGTATAATAAGGGGCAGATTTTGTCCGGGGGGGCTTAATGTCAACGTGGGGGGCTTCGTCCGGAGGGCTTTTGTCCTAGGGGCTAAGTGTCCGGGGGGGCAATAATAGTCGACGGGGGGGGGGGGGGTGGGGGCAGAATTGTGTGTCGCTACATCTCATATATACACCTGTGTATTACCGGCTAACATGTGGAAACAATGAGTTTCAGATAAGAGGATAAATCGGTTTTAAATATAAATATCGTATTTATGTAAACTGGTTAACACAGTTTACGGGGGGGGGGGGAAGGGGGGGGTGGTCAATATTTATGCATAAAATATGAACCCCGGGGTCAGTTTTTCATGCCTAAAAGTACTGACCCCGGGTCGGTATGATTCATTGGGTCAATTTTATAGGCACCGTGTTGTGTGAGGTTATAGACACGACAAGGCCATTGTGAGTCCTTTTTACAACTGTGCATATTTAAAGCTGTAGTTTGTACCCCGGGATGTATGTGTATTTGGTAATGCTATGATACAAATGTCATGCTGGTAATGTGTTTTTGCTAATGATATGTAATATGTCCTGTTAGGTTTGTTGTTATTGGTAAAATATGTCATATGTCCTGTTATGTATTGGTATTTAGGTACGTATATGTTCACATTCTGTTAGGTATGTGTATTGGGTATAATATGTACATATGTCTTGTTTTAGTTGTTATTTGGTTAATAATATGTACATATGATCTGGTTAGGTTGTGTATTGTGTAATAATATGTACACATTTCTGTTAGTATGTGTATTGGTTTAATGATATTAGCATCTTTCTGTTAGGTGTGTGATTGGGTAATAAATTACACATGTCTGTTAGGCTATGTGTATTGGGTATAATATGTACTATGTCTGTTACATTACGTATTTGTGTAATACTATGACATATGTCTGTAGTATGTGTATTGGGTAATGATATGTACATATTTCTGTTAGGTTGTGATGGGTATAATTGTACACATGTCTGTTAGTATGTGGTATTGGGTATAATATGTACTATGTCTGTTACATGTTATTGTGTAATCCTATTACTATGTTTCGGTTAGGTATGTGTAATTGGGTAATAATATGGTCACAGTCTGTTTAGGTAGTTTATTTGGTAAAATATTTACATATGTCTGTCTAGGTGTGTATTGGTAATAATAGTACATATGTCCTGTTAGGTATGGTAGGTAATACTATGTACATATGTCGGTTAGTTATGTGTATGTTGGTATCATATCTACATATTATCCGGGTAGGTATGGATTTGTGTACTAATGTAAATCACACAATCATCAAATAAATTATACTGATTAAAATAAAAGGTACTCACCAGTACTCTTTTTGGCCATTGCCTCTTTTGGGTCACTCTGTAAGAAGGTTACAACTTCTTCATAAAGATCAACGTCCATGTTGCAGCATTGCTCGATAAAGTGGATATGATGAAAACATTCATACTTGACCAAGCAGTTTCCTGACTCTTATTGCAAAAACAACATGTAGTTCCGCTGTCTCCATCACTGACCATTAAGTGACAGTCTTCTTATTCACAAGGTGTTACCCAATATTATGTATCAATTATTGTCAACCATTCTGGCATGGCAGTGGTAGGGTTTCCAAAATCTAGTACACAGCTTTTTGTTATTTTTTAATTACCTCATTAAAGTAGGGGATGTTATTTAATTGTGCATTCATTTACTGGGAAACATGATCATCATAGTTATTATAAATACATAGTCATTGATTTCCAAACAGGAATTACTAATATGATCATGATTGATACAAGTTTTAACACATTCCTGGTAAATTTGCCTGCATAAATGAAAATTGCATAATCATGTTTTTAGCCCACCATCATCAGATGGTGGGCTATTCAAATCGCCCTGCGTCCGTGGTCCGTCGTCCCTCCGTCCGTCCGTCCGTCCGTCCCTCCGTCCGTAAACAATTCTTGTTATCGCTATTTCTCAGAAAGTACTGAAGGGATCTTTCTCAAATTTCATATGTAGGTTCCCCTTGGTGCCTAGTTATGCATATTGTGTTTTGAGACCAATCGGAAAACAACATGGCCGACAGGCAGCCATCTTGGATTTTGACAATTGAAGTTTGTTATCGCTATTTCTGAGAAAGTACTAAAGGGATCTTTCTTAAATTTCATATGAAGGTTCCCCTTGGTGCCTAGTTATGCATATTGCGTTTTGAGACCAATCGGATAACAACATGGCCGACAGGCAGCCATCTTGGATTTTGACAATTGAAGTTTGTTATCACTATTTCTGAGAAAGTATTCAAGGGATCTTTCTGAAATTTCATATGTAAGTTTCCCTTGGTGCCTAGTTATGCATATTGCGTTTTGAGACCAATCTGAAAACAACATGGCCGACAGGCAGCCATCTTGGATTTTGACAATTGAAGTTTGTTATCACTATTTCTGAGAAAGTATTTAAGGGATCTTTCTGAAATTTCATATGTAGGTTCCCCTTGGTGCCTCGTTATGCTTATTGCATTTTGAGATAAATTGGAAAACAATATGGCCGACAGACCGCCATCTTGGATTTTGACAATTGAAGTTTGTTATCTCTATTTCTCAAAGTACTGAATGGATCTTTCTCAAATTCCATAAGTAGGTTCCCCTTGGTCCCTTGTATTGCATTTTTGGACCAGTCTGTCCTGAAAACAACCTGGCAAACAAACAGCCATTATCGTTAAATCTCAAATTTCTTATATAGCTAGGATTCCCTTGTTTGAAAAGTACTGGAGGGATGTCTCAATTTGCACAGATTAGTAAAATGAAGGGAAAAGTAGAGAAAAGATCAATCTGACATGGAACCTATGAAGATCATTCAATGGTGGGCGCCAAGATCCCTCTGGGATCTCTTGTTTAAGTTTCTTGGATGTATTTCACAATATAAATATCATTGGTAATAATATATATTAAAAAACATTGATTCAATTAAATTTTTACATTGTTATAAAAGCTGTTTCAATGAAATAATCAATGATTGATGGAATTCTAAAATTTTACCATGGGTAAAAAAGTATTTCACTTCCAAAATTGTTCAAAAATATGAAAATATGAAGGGGGAGTTTGCATTGCATAATTTAAGTTTTGAATTGAATCTACAGCATTACAAAAAACTTTCAATTTTTAGAAAAAAAACTCAATTTTTACTTTAATTAACTTTTAACATTCTTTTATTAGAAAATTTCTAGAAACAATATCTCAATATATGAAGGGGCTTTATCCTTTAGGTTGCCATTTCTATAGAACTATGGAGGGCTTTTGTATATCAAAACTACACGCCTATGAATAAAGTTTTAATTGTAAGTAAAACCTCCATAAAGCACTCATCTACCCTCATAAAATCTATGATTTATTAATCATAAAATTGTGTGAATGCAGATTCAAAGCAATGATATGTTTATAAAAGTAAACTTTTAGTGTATAACCTTAATTCATATCACTTCTACAGTATTTCATAATTATAACCTAAGGCTTTAATTTTTGTCTTCAATAAAATATCACACGTATACATGCATTTGTGCTGGTCACCTGTCTGAGTCACCTGATCACACCTGTACTGCCATAGTTATAATTAGCCCCTGGGGTCCCACAACACAGGTACACATATATGGAGGTACGGACAAAAGCCCCCCCGGACATTAGCCCCCCCGGACATTAGCCCCTAGGACAAAAGCCCCCCCGGACATTAGCCCCTTCACACTAATCAAAAAGTGGACAAAAGCCCCTTCATCAAAAAAATTATATTTATTTTTTTTATTTTTTATGTTTTTATTTATTCATTTTTTTTTAAAATTACAATATATGTTTTAGCAGTGGTTATATTAAGTGCTACATATATATGTAAGTGACTTCAGTCACCAGTGGTTTCTGCAATGTAAACAACTACTTGAACTGTTACATAAACAATAAGCTGTTACACAGGTGTTTGGTAGGTTTTTCATTGATTTTACTGTTACATAAACAATAAGCTGTTACACAGGTGTTTGGTAGGTTTTTCATTGATGTTGTATTCTCCTCGAAGGAAATATATCATTAATGGCTTCATGTGTATCAACAGTGAAATGTCTATGTTTGCACAGGTATAAATTGTTTTTATATTGTTTCTTTGATTTTAATCATTCCTAAAATTAAAATTACAACACAGAGCAACATGTTTGGTTAGGTACTTATTATGTTATAATTTGAGACACTGCAAATAGGGATCAAATGTTTATTGCTTTTGTAGGCATTTCTTTGATTATGAATATTTGCGGTATATTAGGAGGTCAGAAATTATGTGTAATCAGTAACAATTTGTTCAGCATGGAGATCATACGTACTGCCAAAGGTGGAGTGAAACTATGTGTAGAAGGTTATATGTTTACGAAGAAAGGTACATTTCCTGAAATGTTCAGCTTACTTAATAATATAAAGTTTGAACAAATAAATTATGATGTTTAACCACAGACATATAATGCAGCTCTGACATTGAACCAAGGACCTTCATTTTCCACACAATTATTCTCCAAATTTCAGAGATAAAAACAGCAGTATATATACAGTTTTTGTTTTTCAAAAGTACAGATTTATATAAAGTATACCAGCTAAATTTATAATGAAGGGGCTTTTGTCCGGGGGGGCTAATGTCCGGGGGGGGGCTTTCGTCCGGAGGGGCTTTTGTCCTAGGGGCTAATGTCCGGGGGGGCTAATGTCCGGGGGGGGCTTTTGTCCTACACTTTGAATATCTCAGTTAAGACGAGAATGTTGACCTATTGGTCTCAATTGATTAATTCAAAAGAAAACAAACTAAATGTAATAACTTATAAACTGTTATGTCTAAACCAATACCGTAATAATAATGTTCCCTATATACGTTATATACAACAATTATTAGATGAATGTGGTATTAGCTATGTGTGGAATATCCAGTATATCCAGGAATTAGATACTTCTTGGATAAAGTCATATGTAAAACAAACACTCCATGATCAGTTTATACAGCAGTGGGATAATGATGTATTTAATTCTTCTAAGTCTGGTTGTTACAGAATTTTTAAAAACAAATTTGGTTTTGAATGCTATCTAGACGTTCTTACAGATAAAGAAAGAAATACTTTTTGTAAGTTCAGAACTACAAATCATAGACTGATTATTGAAACTGGAAGGTGGAATAATATTGAACGCCACGAAAGAATATGTATTTTTTGTAATAGTCAACAAATAGGAGATGAATTCCATTATCTGCTAGAATGCCAGTCATTAGCTGCGCATAGAAAATTATATCTAAATAAATATTATTATACAAGGCCGAACATATTAAAATTTAGAGATCTTATGAACTCAAACCACGTAAATACATTGAAAAAACTCTGTAAATTCATTAGTATTATCTTTAGCAATGTGTCCTCCATAGCATGATGTTACACATCATGTTCATCTTGACTTGATCGTTTTGTTGATTTGAAATTATATAAAATGGTATCATGCGTAACGATATGGTTAAATATCAGATGTTTTGATAAACTAATTGATACAGTCTGCGTGTGCATACTTTATACACTGGCTGAACAACTGTATATAACTTTTGTATTGTGTAAATATGTTTTCTCTGTACTGTTATGTATGGTTAAAGAGAAATAAATTGAATTGAATTGAATTGAATACACTCCATATATGACACCCTGTGTATTACCTGGGCTAACATGTGGAAACAATGAGTTACAGATAAGAAGGATTAATAAGGTTTTAAATATAAATATCGTATTTATGTAAACTGTTTAACAACAGTTAGGGGGGGGGGAGGGGGGGGGGGGGTCAATATTTTATGCATAAAATAATGACCCGGGTCAGTTTTTCATGCATAAAATACTGACCCGGGTCGGTATTTCATGGGGATCAGAATTTTATAGGACACCGTGTTGTGTGAGGTTATAGACACAGACAAGGCCATTGTGAGTCATGTTTACAAACTGTGACATATTTAAATGCTGTAGTTACCCCGGGATGTATGTGTATTTGGTAATGCTATGTACAAATGTCTGCTAGGTATGTGTTTTTGCTAATGATATGTACATATGTCTGTTAGGTTGTGTATTGGGTAAAATATGTACATATGTCTGTTAGGTATGTGTATTAGGTAATTATATGTACACATGTCTGTTAGGTATGTGTATTGGGTAATAATATGTACATATGTCTGTTAGGTTGTGTATTTGGTAATAATATGTACATATGTCTGTTAGGTATGTGTATTGTGTAATAATATGTACACATGTCTGTTAGGTATGTGTATTGGGTAATAATATGTACATATGTCTGTTAGGTATGTGTATTGGGTAATAATATGTACATATGTCTGTTACATACGTGTATTGTGTAATACTATGTACATATGTCGGTTAGGTATGTGTATTGGGTAATAATATGTACACATGTCTGTTAGGTATGTGTATTTGGTAATAATATTTACATATGTCTGTTAGGTTGTGTATTGGGTAATAATATGTACATATGTCTGTTAGGTATGTGTATTGGGTAATACTATGTACATATGTCGGTTAGGTATGTGTATTTGGTAATAATATCTACATATGTCGGTTTT
>NW_022980737.1:0-13909 GCF_902652985.1 Pecten maximus
TTTATAAGTTGTTGGAAAAAAATTTAAGCGGCAGATATGAAAAAAAAGTGCGAAAAAGGGAAAAAATAATGAGTTTGGAACCATTGAGCACATTCAAATACTTACAGGACGCCATTGAAAAATGTTACGAAACGTGAAGACGGAACGGTAAAATCCGGACTGAAAACGGGATTGGGTATCTTCTCAAGAGGGCGCGAAGTTCTAAAAGGACATTACTTACTAAATCGAGATGATGCGAAAGCGTCTGAATTAAACAACTTCTAAACCCCTACTGTCGTACTTTTGGCCTCAGAGTTCAGTGATACAGAATACGCAAACGTTAAAGCATGGCAACTAGATTGAGATGACCGAACGTTTACCGAACGAACTTAAAGGGTGCAGAACTTGAGGTCTAATGTTGTAAAAGGCATTGCGGAGCTACTGGATCCGGTCGGATGATCTCTAAACATGTTTATAGGACATTGCGCGTCGCCTGACATTATTCAATGCCAGAAGAGGGGGGTGAGCGAAGCAGTTTACCTCTTAAAGAATGGATATCACATACAGCAGGGAATATTTTGTAGACCCATTTGAAAAACAGCTATAGGAAAATTCAAAATTGCATATCAGTGTGAGAAAAAAATTATTCGTATATTCATTGTTAATCCCAAATGTTTGGCACGGAAGAATTGCGCAAGTGGCCGACGAAGACTTTCGGAGTAGTGTGGGTATGACCCAAAAATGAGTTTGTGTTCCAAAATTCGAAGTTCATCTGAACACACCAAAGGATGGCATGCCGTACAGAGTGTTTGCATTGACGCCGGGATCCCAAACATGATAACGCGACTTCAATGAGACAGAGTTTGGTTTATTTTGTTTAACGTCCATAACAGCAAAGGGTCATTTAAAGACGGCCTCCCGTGCGTGCGACATGTATGCGTGTGGTTTGAGTGCGTATGGGTTTTTGGGGGGGGGTGGTCAATGAAATTTTTTATGGAATAGTAAGGTAGATAAAGTAAAGAGAGAATTATAACACAGATTATCATGAAGGGGGTCTGAAAATGGTAAACGTAAAACTATTTATTGATTCACTGAAACTTAGCTGGGTAAGGCGGTTGCTAAAAAAAAAAATGCAATGGCAAATTATTTTGAATCACACACTGATATACAAAATTATCACATGTGTAGCGAGTTTATGAGGAATGCCGAACAAAATGTAAGAATAAATTCTGGAAAGATTTTTTAAAAGCATGGAAACAATTAATTTATGCTGAGGGGGTGAAAAGAAAAATAAAAAAGCTGACGGGACATGACAATACTCTTTTGGGATAATAAAAGTATAATATGGGGGGAAAACAGTCTTTTTCAAGCCCTGGTATAACGAGGGTAACAATAATTAATGATTTGGTAAAGATCCTGGTACAAGTTTCCCTTTTATACATTTCAAGAATTTAAACGAAGCTATATCCCGCTCAATACAAACTTTCTTCAATTTTAGGGTGTAATCCAGCTGTCAAAGTACTTTTAACGAGGCTGAATGTTGAGAATCACACGAAAAATGTATATCCAGTTATTCCCAATAATATATTATGTTCATGAAAGGTCAAAGGGGCAAAGGATCTATATAATATTATGGTAAAAAAAGCTCTTTATCAACTGGTAGAAGAAAATGGGAAGAATAATTTGAAGATATTGAATTGAATTGGGTCAATATATATAATAAACCTTTAAAGGGTTACGAAAAGAAACAAAATTACAATGGTTCCAGTATAGGATAGTTCAAATATTTAACGACAAATTCGTTTTTTCAAAGTGGGATAGGAAATAAACCAATATGTTAATTTATGTAATCGTAAAAGGAAAACTATCTTTCCCATATCTTATGGGAATGTAGAAAAACCCTCAGAGATTTTTCCCAAAGTATAGAGACACTTTGGATGCGCTGTATATCCCTTTCCAATACAATAAACAAAGTTTTTTTTTGGTGGTTTTTAAATAATGATTTTTCCTTTAAATAGAATAGACAATAAAAATTTGATCAAAATTTAAGTTTTTATATACAAAACAAGATGTTTGCATAAACCCTGAAGTCCTCATGCCTTTAAACCCAATTCAATTAAAGAACATTACATATTTAAAAAAGCATATACCCAAACAGTAAAGGTGGAGGTGCACAGCTGAAATGTGAAAATGAATGGAAACAAGAGGCCCAGGGGCCTGTATCGCTCACCTGGTTGGATTGACCAAATGTCAAAATAATGTACATTTTTCAATTTGTAAATACATATACAAAAATGTACTCTCTGAAAGACCATATGGATTATTTTTACACAATAATGGTGTTTAAAGAAACTAAGTCCCTTAGGGGGGGGAAACCTTTGGCCTTTTTACTTTAAAAATTGTGTTTATCCCTAATGCCCAGCGATACTAAAACATAGTTATGGGATCGAGGGTCACAGTAACCATTTATGCAAAATCTGTTCCCCCATCACCAGGGAGTTTCTGACCAAATTGGGTTCAAATCCATTTAAAACTAAAAATTTTCATTTCCCTATTTGGCCCCTCCCTTCGGGCCCCCTTGGGGGTCAGAGTCAATATTATAAAACTCCCTTTCCCCTTCCCCTAAGGATATTCCAGACCAAATTTGGTTCAAATCCTTTCATAACTTTATGAAAATAACGATTTTAAAGGAGTAACCCCTATTTCCCTATTGGCCCAGCCCTCAGGCCCCTCAATTTATACAACTCTTCCCCCCCCCCCCCCCCCCCCCCTTTCTCTCTGGATGTTCCTGACCAAATTTAGTTAAAATCCATTCGTACTTAATAATTAATAGCGATTTAAAGGTTTAAACCCTATTTTTCCCTATCAGACCCCACTCCTCAGTCCCCTGGAGATTCAGAGTAAAAAATTTATACCAACTCGGTTCCCTTCCCATAAATATTCCTGCCCATATTTGTTTAAGTCCATTTAAAAATTTTTATGACTATAGCAATTAAAAGACTAATCTCTATTTCCCCTACTTGGCCCCCCCCTTAGGCCCCTAGGGGTACAGAGTAAAAATTCATATAAACTCTGTTCCCCCCCCCTCAAGGATGTTCCTGACCAAATTTGGTGAAAAGCTATTCAATACTTCAGGAGTAGTAGCGATTTAAAGGAGGACCCTATTTCCCCCCCCCCCTCAGGCCCCCGGGGGTGAGAAAAAGATTTAAACAAACTCTGTTCCTCTTCCTCCAAGGATGTTCCGACCAATCTGGTTCAATTCATTAATAACTTTATGGGCTAGTAATGATTTAAAGGATTAACCCCATTTCCCCTATTTGGGGCCCCGGGCCCCCCAGGCCCTGGGGGTTCAAAGTAAAAATGTATACAAACTCTGTTTCCTTTCTGCCAAGGATGTTACTGACCAAATTGGTTCAAATTCATTCAAACTTTATGACTAGTAACGATTTAAAGGATTAACCCTATTTTCCCCCTTTTTTCCCCGCCCTCAGGCCCCTGGGGGTCAAAAATAAAAATGTATACAAATTGTTTCCTTTTTGCCAAGGAGTTACTGACCAAATTTGGTTCAAATTCATTCATAACTTTATGACAGTAACGATTTAAAGGATAACCCTATTTCCCCTATTTGGCCCTGCCCTCAGGCCCCTGGGGGTTTCAAAGTAAAATTTATACAAATCGTTTCCTTTTTGCCAAGGAGTTTACTGACCAAATTTGGTTCAAAATTTATTCATAACTTATGACTAGTAACGATTTAAAGGAATAACTCATTTCCCTATTTGGCCCCGCCCTCAGGCCCCTGCGGGTTCAGAGTAAAAATTTATACAAACTCTGTTCCCTTTTGCCAAGGATGTTCTCGACCAATTTGGTTCAAATTCATTCATAACTTATTACTAGTACGATTTAAAGGGGTAACCCTATTTCCCCTATTTGGCCCCGCCCCCCAGGCCCCTGGGGGTTCAGAGTAAAATTATAAAACTCTGTTTCCCCTTCTGCCAAGGATGGGTTTTGACCAAATCTGGTTCAAATTCATTCATAACTTTATGAATAGTAGCGATTTAAAGGATTAACCCTATTTCCCCTATTTGGCCCCGCCCCCCAGGCTCGGGGGGTTTTAAAGTAAAATGTATACAAAAATCTGTTCCCCTTCTGCCAAGGATGTTCTGACCAAATTTGTTCAAATTCATTCAAACTTAGGGCTAGTAACGATTTAAAGGATTAACCCTATTTCCCTATTTGGCCCGCCCCTCAGCCCCTGGGGGTTCAAAATAAAAAAGTATTACAAAATCTGTTTCCTTTCTGCCAAGGATGTTACGACCAAATTTTGGGTTTAAATTCATTTATAACTTTATGAACTAGTAACGATTTTAAAAGGGTTAACCCTATTTCCCCTATTTGGCCCTGCCCCTCAGGCCCCTGGGGGTTCAAAGTTAAAAATGTATACAAAACTCTGTTTCTTTCTGCCAAGGATGTTACTGACCAAATTTGGTTCAAATTCTTCATAACTTTATGACTAGTAACGATTTTAAAGGATTAACCCTATTTCCCTATTTGGCCCCTGCCCCTCAGGCCCCTTGGGGTTCAGAGCTAAAAATTTATACAAACTTGTTTCCTTTTTGGGCCAAGGATGTTATGACCAAATTTGGTTCAAATTCATTCATAACTTTATGACTAGTAACGATTTAAGGAATAACTCTATTTCCCCCATTTGGCCCGCCCTCAGGCCCCTGCGGGTTCAGAGTAAAATTTATACAAAACCCGTTCCCTTTCCCGCCCCAAGGGTGTTCCTGACCAAATTTGGTCCAAATTCATTCATAACTTTACGACTAGTAGCGATTAAAGGAGTAACCCTATTTGGCCCGCCCCTCAGGCCCCTGGGTGTTCAGAGTAAAAATTTAAACAAACTCTGTTCCCTTTCTGCCAAGGATGTTCCTGACCAAATTTGGTTCAAATTCATTCATAACTTTAGCTAGTAGCGATTTAAATGATTAACCCTATTTCCCTATTTGGCCCTGCCCTCAGGCCCCTGGGGGTTTCAGAGTAAAAATGTTATACAAAATCTGGTTCCCTTCTCCAAGAATATTCCTGACTAAATCAGTTCAAATTCATTCATAACTTTATGAAATAGTAGCGATTTAAAGGAGTAACCCCTTTTTTCCCCTATTTGGCCCCGCCCCTCAGGGCCCCCGGGGGTTCAGAGTAAAAATGTATTTCAAACTCTGTTCCCCCTTTGCCAAGGATATTCCCCGACCAAAATTTTGGGTTTAAATTCATTCATAACTTTATGATAGTAGCGATTTAAAGGATTAAACCCCATTTTCCCCCATTTTGGGCCCGCCCTCAGGCCCTGGGGGTCAGAGTAAAAATGTATACAAACCTTTTGTTCCCCCTTTCCCCCCAAAGGGTGTTCCTGACCAAATTTGGTTCAAATTCATTCATAACTTTAGACTAGTAGCGATTTAAAGGAATAAACCCTATTTTCCCCCATTTGGCCCGCCCTCAGGCCCTGGGGGTTCAGAGTAAAAATGTTACAAACTCTGTTCCCCTTCCCCCAAGGAGTTCCTGATCAAATTTTGTGAAAATCCATTCAATACTTTGGAGTAGCAATTTAAAGAAAAGTTGACGGACGCCGGACGACGGAACGAGGACGCGGACGCCGGACGACGGACGCGCACCATGGCATAAGCTCACGGCCCTTCGGGCCAGGTGAGCTAAAAATGGGAAAAAAAATTATTGAACTATCTGATAGTTAATTTCTTTACAATTTTGATTAGTATGTCAATATATGATAAACATGTAAAATTATGTATTATTATTTTGTAAATATACATGCGTACCTTGTATGTGTATGTAAACTACTTCTCCCTCTTGGGTGCTGGATGTGGAGTTTTAGTTTTTGGGTTACCACTTTAATAAATAACAATTGGAATCAATTTATTATCAAAATGCCTTTGTGATCTCTTTTCTAGTCTCTCTTCCCTTTTCTCTCTATCTATCTCTCTCTCTCAGGTACATGTGGGTAGATATTTTTTTGAATGTGTATGTATGTTTGTGTGTAAATGCTAGATGTAGTTGGTGTTTTCAGTGTGGAGCCTGGTAATCGTGCCCATGGCTCAGTTGGGCGTGGAAAGAGTTTATATGACCAACACAGAAGCTGAGCCTTGACAGGATTTTATTTGGCTCAGGAAATGAATATGTATGTTTTGTGTGGTGTGTGTGTGTGTGTGTGTGTGTTGTGGTGTGAATGTATGTACATGTATATCAGAATATATATACAAGTATGGAGTAGTATGTTTTTTTTTTTATATTTATCTCCTGTTTAATTGATGATGATGATGATGATGTGATGATTATAATGGGTAAATACGATACCAAAGATGATGGGGTAGGATGGTGATGGATTATGGTTATGATGAGTTTATGATGATTAGCATGATGGTAAGATTACAATGATGTGAATAGGATGATGATGATGATGATGATGTGATGGAGATGATGATGACGATGGATTTTTGATGATTACTTGATGATGATGGGTTACTCTGTATGATGATGATGATGATTGTTGATGTTGAGATAATGATAAGATTACAATGATGATGAGTATGATGAGATTATGGTTGATGAGCTGATGATGATTAGCCTGATGATAAGACTACACTGATGATATTATGACGATTTATGATGATGTGATGAGATTTTTTGATTTTCTATGATGATGATGATTCCCCATGATGATGATGAGATGATGATGATGATGATGATTGTATGATGTTGAGTTGTGTAAGCTTACCTGATGATGGATTTGGTTAGGATGAGTGATGATGTCGATTACAATGATTAGATTTGATGATGATGATATTATGACGATGATGATGATGTGAGATTTTTGGGTGTTACTATGATGATGTGATGTTTGTATGATGTTGAGTACGATGATAAGATTACAAGGGTGATGATATGATGACGATGATTCTATGATGATGATGAGGTTTGATGATGATTAGTATGATACAATTATGATTATGATGACAGGCAACCTACCAATTGGAAGTGATGTGTGTTTGTGGTTCTTATATTTATGTATTAAAATGTCTTAAAAAATAAACAATATATAAAAAAAAAATGAGACAGAGCTGTAACCATCTGTGCATCTCTTGATGTACCAAAGAATGAAAGAAACTCATTTTAACTCACACAGGGGACACTCTGAAGAAATAAACAAAAACCTATATCAGTGCCCTTTAGCAATTCAGGAGATGACAAAGGTTGGACGGTTCCTTGATGATATCGACACGCAAATTGGTAAGATGATATATTTATTCCATCATATCTGACATGACGAGAATTGTGTCATTGACAAAATTCAATTGTCTTTTGAACAAGTGTTCGTTGTAGCTACTATTCCCATATGCCTACAGTTGAGAAACGAAAATGTTGCAATGATATGGACATTTTACAAGATAAATTAGAAAACATCGAGTGATACCACAGCACGAAGGATTTACAGCGAACTGCTTGAATATGCATGTTTGACATTTTTTTTACGAGTTTGCAGAAGAATACGGAAACGTTCCACAGGAAAATCAACAAAAACCAACATTCAATCATAATATTTGTTCATCAATGTTGCCAAATACATTATCAATGGTCCATTTCCATGCCAATTTCTTGATGAATCATGTATACAATGATATATAGTTAATACATATGAAATCTACTACAGAATGCAAGTTCCTTGGTATTGTGCTTTTGACACAAACGTAAGTTTGAGTCTATGTCAGCGCTTTGAGGTGTAGCTGACAAATCTACGATGCCCTCTGGCGGATACTGCCTTGGCCAATCAAACCGTTGCTTTACAGTAACTCCGTAATGCTATGCAGTAAATATTTGTTTAACTTCACGATGAAAAATGACATACAATGAAGTCAGCTATTAAAAAAAATCACCTTTTGTTTTGTTGTATTTTAGAAGCTCACAGGACAATGTGGTTTTTTTTGGCATTTTCGTTCGCTCTGACACAACTTCCACTGCCACTTCACAATCATATTCAATCGCAAAAAAAAAATATTCCCGTGACTTACGGAGTCAAATGGCAACACTGCAGTTTCGTTAGATATATGACAAAACAACAGAACCTCACAAATAGATCGTTTTCAAAGTATTTAATTTAAGTATGTTCTGTCGATGATACGTAAGAATATTTTTCCGCGTTGAACGCATTAGACTTCACGCGGAATGATACAATCACTTTTCGCTGGCGCCATATTGCTGCTTACCTGTGCCCGGAAGAAAAATCTACTAACATCACGCTGAATTTTCATCATCGACATCTATGTGTTTTTTTCTTTGGTGGCATGTTACTGAATGGGTTATAATATTGATAAAGTTTCGTCGGAATATCGTTGTTATTTTGTACATTGAAAATCACTCATCCAGCATCCGATTTTGTCCGCCATCTTTCAGTAATGTAAACAATAATAAACGCAAGAGTAGGTGATCAAACCCAACTTTGACTGTCATTTCTCACTGAAATATTACTTGCATGTGATTGATGTAGTCTGCAGATGGTTAGATTATATAGATTGTTTTTTTACGAAAGAAAAAAGTTGTCTATTCATCATGACAATACACAACAACGGCAGTCCATACCAGTACATACGCATGTTTGCAAAAAAAGTTAATAAATTCTCACTGAATAGGTTTTCGAAAGTCAAATGGACTTGTGAATATAATATTGACTTCGGATCTATTGATTATATCCTACGTAATGCACATGAAGTTTTTCGTTTACAGAACGCGTACCGCATTAACGTGGCTGTCTGCATGCAGATGTAGACGTCATGAAAATTTCATTTCTAATATAGCGACTGATTCTTTTTTTCTAATATTCGTGATGGTTTAAAAAATAGAAAATGATCTATCATTATCATTTGAAATATTACATAACAGTCGAAGCATATTATAAAAAAGAAAGGGGTCTACGATTGTACATCTACATGACCTTTGGTGGAGTTTTGAACGCTTCAGGGACGGTTAAAGGGCAGTAAACTCTTTAGAAAACCACCATTTTTCATGAAAATGTACTGATTGCTAAATTTAACCAGAGATATTAAAGGCAGTTGAAATGTTATATTCCTACATCTGTGGTTTTTTCTGTCTTAAATCATTTCAGCTTCTGAATAAATTACCATTAAACTAATGCACACTAAAGTATTGATAAATCAATGCAAATAATTTATTATAACTTAGATTTATTATTATTATTTAATCTTTTTTTCTTTACAACACTAGTACATATTATTGAGAAGAACAGCAAAATTACTAAGTTCATTATTCTTCTAAACAACACAAATGTGTAAAACTTTTTTGTGTGTGCATAATCCTATTGTGAATAACTTGGCATGACTAAAGATAATAGTATTGTCTTGATGGCTGGTACATACTATATCATAGGTTGAGTTAAATAATTATTTCTTATCAATTATGGTCAATGGTGAAAACACATTTTTTTCATTTAAATTGTTAAGTCGGTTTAATGTTTCAAATTCAGATTAATTTAATTAAAGCAACTATTAATAATGTATATATGTGTTAACTTTTCTGACAAAGTCTTCAGTACCTGATTATATTTGACCAGAGATCAAAATGAGTAATTTTGTTGTTAAGAATAGTGGGCTTAGCCATTTACAACTGGTTTAGATTCTACTTAATAAGGTTTGATTTTTAACATTTTGGCAAATTTATCTTATCAATATCCAATTTAGTTTTAAAGATAGCAGTACTTTCATTTTTATGAAAATAAAAATTACTTCAGTGTTCTAATATTTTAAACACATGAACATTTAAGAAATACATTTGTATGAAAAGCATTCATAACGGACTTTGAAGAATGCTACTACATGTACAGTCATCCAGTTGTGGGCATTCGAACTACATTTTCATCTGACAGATGCTGCAGATTAAAAAAAAACCTCTGATTTTGAAATCGATGATATCATACATATAGCTACATTCACATCTCACTAACATTAATTAACATGATATATATACCATACATATATTATGTATCATGCAGTTACAGTTATGTATATGGTACATATACTATTGCGGAGAATATTTGATGCAATGTACATAAGTGAAAAACAAAATTCCACTTCAAATTGATTTGAACTGTACATGTGAATGAATGTGTTTTTGTTGTATAGATTATTTGTAGCTACACAGTAGGAGTTAAACATTAACGTAGAGTGCTATATGAAAATCATGTTCACTCTAATGAGCGATTAAGAAACTGTCTCAAGTCTGAGCTGATATGAGCATATAATTCTAAGTTTTGAATATAGTGCTTAGTTTAATGTGCCCGTTGTGATGGTAAACCTGCCCTGTCTACATCGCATTCTACGCCTCCAGAGTCTGTTATCAGACCCAGGTGTTTTAACCCACCATCGGCTATTCAAATCGCCCTGCGTCCGTGGTCCGTCCGTCCCTCCATCCGTAAACAATTCTTGTTATCGCTATTTCTCAAAGTACTGAAGGGATCTTCTAAAATTTCATATATAGGTTTCTCTTGGTTTCTAGTTATGCATATTGCATTTTGAGACCAACGGAAACAATATGGCCGACAGGCAGCCATCTAGGTTTTGACAATTGAAGTTTGTTATTGCTATTTCTCAGAAAGCACTGAATTGGTCTTTCTCAAATTTCATATGTAGGTTCCTCTTGGTGCTAACATTAGTTCATGCATATTGCATTTTGAGACAATCGGAAAACATAAGGCCGACAGGCAGCCATCTTGGATTTTGTCAATTGAAGTTTTGTTATCACTATTTCCAGAAAGTGCTGAAGCGATCTTTCTCAAATTTGATATGTAGGTTCCCTTGGTGGTGGTTATGCATATTGCATTTTGAGACCAATCGGAAGGAAAACAATATGGCCGACAGGCAGCCATCTTAGGTTTTGACAATGAAGTTTGTTATTGCTATTTCTCAGAAAGCACTGAATTGATCTTTCTCAAATTTCATATGTAGGTTCCTCTTGGTGCTTACATTAGTTATGCATATTGCATTTTGAGACCAATCGGAAAACAATATGGCCGACAGCAGCCATATTGGATTTGGACAATTGAAGTTGTTATTGCTATTTCTCAGAAAGTGCTGAAGGGATCTTCTCAAATTTTATATGTAGGTTCCCCTTGGTGCCTAGGTATGGATATTGAATTTTGAGACTATGGAAAACAAAATGGCCGACAGGCAGCCATATTGTATTTTGACAATTGAAGTTTGTTATCGCTATTTTACAGAAGGTACTGAAGGGATAGAACAATCTGCCACAAATATCATTCAAAACCTTGACATACATCATTCAAACTAGGCTCACACACACGTAAAATCCTAAAAATCACACAAGAGTGGTTTAACCTGAGCTCTCTCTTATCTAAAAGCTGGTAGCTAGATGGGGCGCTACATCAATGTATAAAATCTTTTCAATGGCTAATGAAAATGATAATTTGTGAAACGTTATAGGCATGGGATCCTCAAAAGTTTGAAAAAAAAGGGCCTCATTAATTGTACAGGAAATCTAGGACCTTCATATTACATCTACAACTACGTATACATTAACCCATGAAGATGTCAAAAAGATTACCTGAGTACCTATTCTGACAATTAGCTGCCAGACGCACTTGCAATCAAAAGAGATATGAATTTCTTTTCCCTTGCCAATTTTTGCCCTAGTCCTAATCAGGTATTGGTGATGTTCCATACAAAGTTGACCATGTCCCCACAAAACAAAGCAGTTAAAATAATTTGTTTTCGTTTGTGTCTTCAGTACTTTCAGTACTTTTGATTATTAATAGTATCAGATCAGATGAATGATGTTTAATTCGCATTATGCATTTGTACATATCAGCGTTGCACCCTAAAATATAGTCATGATACATCCATGACTTGTCGGCATTTTTGTTAAATTGAATGCGCTTTTGCGACCTTATCTGCCCCGCCAACAAACCACCATATACATTTTCGTCACACGTGTGTTCAACATTATCAGAACAAACTGAACAGATCTCAGAAAGGGGAATCTACAGCGTCTTCAAAGTTGAAATGGCAGTTTGACGGCTGGTCCATAGATATTTCATTTATAATGTACGAATTAAATACGTTATTTAAACGAACCCGAAATGTTCAATTTAGATGATCCTGCATGAGTCACTTCGGCCCGTCGTTCAACTGTCGTATTACAGACTTTACAGCAAGGGTGGTCAAATCGCACCCATTCTGGCGGTCGATTACCAGCGTTTTAGAGGCTCGTAACATCAACAAAGATTCAACACTCGCCAGTCACGTGTACATGTTCGATGGCCGAAATCGGCCTCTCGAACTGCTTTGCTTGGAAAGGTGTAAGGGTATGTAGAAGTAATAAGTAGTGTATGAAATAGATGGAACGAAACGTCGCTTACCAGACAAATGTTCTTGAATACTTCCACATCATGATTTGAAGTCAGTTACCATACAAAACATATTAAGAAACTGTATTAATTTATAAAAGTTTCGTATAGTGGCTATACACGCTGAATGTATAATTTTCCCCAGTAAACCTGCTGGGTTCCGTGCTAAATATGTATAACCCAGAACTAGTAACAGTTCATGCGGGTTTCACTAATTGCCGACAAAAAACTAGATTTGCCGACAAAAAAGCCGACAAGAAAGAAAAGGAGAGATAAATAGTTTTTTTTTATAAAAATGTATGATTTGTTGATTTTTTTTAGTTTTGGAATATTTTGTGGTCTGAAATAATGGTAGAATTGCACATTAGATAACCGAAGGATATTTTGTGATCTACCATTGTTCGTTAATCCCCCCTATTCGCAAAAAGGCGTGAAAAGCCAATAAAAACATGGCCTGGAACAATGATCTGTCATATTGGTTAGCAAGGATTTTCCCCAATGCTCTGATAAGCTGATGAAGAATCGATTTCGTAATAGAAATGTCGAAAATCGGGTTTGCCCCTGGTCTTGCTGCAAAGCTGCGAGTACTTTTACGTACAATGAAAAATTGAGTGGATCTGTATAACCCCTAGCTTTGTACATATGTAATAGGAGTGGAAAAATGCACGGCCAGACCGAGTTCGAACCCGGGACTTCCGAACACTAGCCGGATGCTCTACCGATTGAGCTACTTGGTCGCCGATGATCGGCTCGGTCCAGTTCCGCTACACTCTTCCCTCCTATTTTGTTTAAGTCTTCGACCCCGAAGACTTCACAAGTCACAACCCAGGTTCGGGTATCCCTTGTCAAGTATTCAAACCCCACTTGAAACAAGGTTTGGTCACAGGCACCAAATGTAATAGGAGTGGGAAATGCACGGCCAGACCGGGGTTCGAACCCGGGATCTCCGAACACTAGCCGGATGCTCTACCGATTGAGCTACCTGGTCGCCGATGATCGACCCGGTCCAGTTCCGCTACACATATGCTAAGCAGACATATAGCTGGTAATTGTAGATGGTGCCATGTTTTCTCTGATAAGTGTGCTATGAATCGGAGTATGATATTTGTCGCTATAGGCAGATGACATTCCGTATGAAGGACTGATTGCGCAAAGTTGTTCAATCTTAAAAAAACACCCGTTGGTACATTTTCCGTGAACTTGTGTCAACCCCGCTCAAATAAGCTCAAGAAACTTTTTATCTAGAGGCGAAGTAGGGCATATGGATCCTGATGGGGATCATGTCCATATGAGGAGCTGCCGCGAGAAATTCTGGGACCTGTAAACGAGACAGGTTGTCAGCGAGTACATTTTGTTTCCTGGGATATGTCGCGCACGGAAATGTATGTTATAGCGTAGTGCCACAACACTATCTGCGCACTAAATCATCATTCAGGGTTTTTAGATGTTATTTAGATGATAAAATCTGGCGCTACCCATTTTTCA
>NW_022980738.1:0-14202 GCF_902652985.1 Pecten maximus
GGCACGTGGTTAATTGTTCACCAATGAAAGGATTGCCGGAATAAACAGATTTTCCTGCATATCACATCCCACTCGAGGGACACACGAAGACTTAACCTTCTAGCTGTTCAAGAAATGACGACAGAACTGTATTTTGAACCGTCACCATGTTAAATAGTATGGAACACTGCTGCCTCGGACACGTGGTTAATTGTTCACCAATGAAAGGATTGGCAAAATAAGCAGATTTTCCTGGATATCACATCCCGCTGGAGGGACATACGAAGATTTAACCTTCTAGCTATTCAAGAAATGATGACAGAACTGTATTTTGAACCGTCACCATGTTCCGTAGTATTGTAATAATGCTGTCGCGGACAGGTCGTTAATTATTCACCAATGAAAGGATTGCCGAAATAAGCAGATTTCCCTGCATATTAGATCCCACTCGAGGTGCACAGGAAGTCTGAATCTTCTAGCTATTCAAGAAATGACGACAGAACTGTATTTTGAACCGTCCCCATTTGCCATAGTATTGGAACAATGCTGCCGCGGACACGTAGTTAATTGTTCAACAATGAGAGGATTGCAGGAATAAGCAGAGTTTCCTATTTATCACATCCCACTTGAGGTGCACACGAGGACTAAACCTTTTAGCTATTCAAGAAATGACGACAGAGCTGTATTTTGAACCGTCACCATGTTCCGTAGTATTGTAACAATGCCGCCGCGGACACGTGGTTAATTGTTCACCAATGAAAGGATTGCCGAAATAGGCAGATTTCCCTGCATATCACATCCCTCTCGAGGGACACACGAAGACTTAACCTTCTAGCTATTCAAGAAATGAGAGACAGAACTGTATTTTGAACCGTCACCATTTGCCATAGTATTGGAACAATGCTGCCGCGGACACGTAGTTAATTGTTCACCAATGAAAGGATTGCCGAAATAAGCAGATTTCCCTGGATATCACATCCCACTCGAGGAGCACACGAAGTCTGAACCTTCTTTCTACTCCAGAAATGACGACAGAACTGTATTTTGAACCGTCACCATGTTAAATAGTATGGAACACTGCTGCCTCGGACACGTGGTTAATTGTTCACCAATGAAAGGATTGGCAAAATAAGCAGATTTTCCTGGATATCACATCCCGCTGGAGGGACATACGAAGATTTAACCTTCTAGCTATTCAAGAAATGATGACAGAACTGTATTTTGAACCGTCACCATGTTCCGTAGTATTGTAATAATGCTGTCGCGGACAGGTCGTTAATTATTCACCAATGAAAGGATTGCCGAAATAAGCAGATTTCCCTGCATATTAGATCCCACTCGAGGTGCACAGGAAGTCTGAATCTTCTAGCTATTCAAGAAATGACGACAGAACTGTATTTTGAACCGTCACCATTTGCCATAGTATTGGAACAATGCTGCCGCGGACACGTAGTTAATTGTTCAACAATGAGAGGATTGCAGGAATAAGCAGAGTTTCCTATTTATCACATCCCACTTGAGGTGCACACGAGGACTAAACCTTTTAGCTATTCAAGAAATGACGACAGAGCTGTATTTTGAACCGTCACCATGTTCCGTAGTATTGTAACAATGCCGCCGCGGACACGTGGTTAATTGTTCACCAATGAAAGGATTGCCGAAATAGGCAGATTTCCCTGCATATCACATCCCACTCGAGGGACACACGAAGACTTAACCTTCTAGCTATTCAAGAAATGAGAGACAGAACTGTATTTTGAACCGTCACCATTTGCCATAGTATTGGAACAATGCTGCCGCGGACACGTAGTTAATTGTTCACCAATGAAAGGATTGCCGAAATAAGCAGATTTCCCTGGATATCACATCCCACTCGAGGAGCACACGAAGTCTGAACCTTCTTTCTACTCAAGAAATGACGACAGAACTGTATTTTGAACCGTCACCATCTTCCGGCGTATTGTAATAATACTGTCGCAGACACGTGGTTAATTGTTGAACAATGAAAGGATTGCAGGAATAAGCAGAGTTTCCTGTTGATCGCATCCCACTTGAGGTGCACACAATGTCTGAACCTTCTTTCTACACAGGAAATGACGACAGAACTGTATTTTGAACCGTCATCATGTTCCGTAGTATTGTAATAATGCTGTCGCGGACACGTGGTTAATTGTTCAACAATGAAAGGATTGCAGGAATAAGCAGATTTCCCTGGATATCACATCCCACTTGAGGTGCACATCAAGTCTGAACCTTCTTTCTACTCAAGAAATGACGACAGAACTGTATTTTGAACCGTCACCATTTGCCATAGTATTGGAACAATGCTGCCGCGGACACGTAGTTAATTGTACAAGAATGAGAGGATTGCAGGAACAAGCAGAGTTTCCTATTTATCACATCCCTCTTGAGGTGCACACGAGGACTAAACCTTTTAGCTATTCAAGAAATGACGACAGAGCTGTATTTTGAACCGTCACCATGTTCCGTAGTATTGTAACAATGCCGCCGCGGACACGTGGTTAATTGTTCACCAATGAAAGGATTGCCGAAATAGCAGATTTCCCTGCATATCACATCCCACTCGAGGGACACACGAAGACTTAACCTTTTAGCTATTCAAGAAATGACGACAGAACTGTATTTTGAACCGTCACCATCTTCCGGCGTATTGTAATAATACTGTCGCAGACACGTGGTTAATTGTTGAACAATGAAAGGATTGCAGGAATAAGCAGAGTTTCCTGTTGACCGCATCCCACTTGAGGTGCACACAATGTCTGAACCTTCTTTCTACACAGGAAATGACGACAGAACTGTATTTTGAACCGTCATCATGTTCCGTAGTATTGTAATAATGCTGTCGCGGACACGTGGTTAATTGTTCAACAATGAAAGGATTGCAGGAATAAGCAGATTTCCCTGGATATCACATCCCACTTGAGGTGCACATCAAGTCTGAACCTTCTTTCTACTCAAGAAATGACGACAGAACTGTATTTTGAACCGTCACCATGTTCCGGAGTATTGTAATAATGCTGTCGCAGACACGTGGTTAATTGTTCACCAATGAAAGGATTGCCGAAATAATCAGATTTTCCTGTTGATCACATCCCTCTTGAGGTGCACATAAAGTCTGAACCTTCTTTCTACTCAAGAAATGACGACAGAACTGTATTTTGAACCGTCATCATGTTCCGTAGTATTGTAACAATGCTGCCGCGGACACGTGGTTAATTGTTCACCAATGAAAGGATTGTCGAAATAGGCAGATTTCCCTGGACATCAGATCCCACTCGAGGAGGACACGAAGTCTGAACCTTCTTTCTACTCAAGAAATGACGACAGAACTGTATTTTGAACAGTCACCATATTCCGAAGTATTGTAATAATGCTGTCGCAGACACGTGGTTAATTGTTCAACAATGAGAGGATTTCAGTAATAAGTAGAGTTTCCTGTTGATCAGATCCCACTTGAGGTGCACACGAAGTCGGAACTTTCTAGCTATTCAAGAAATGACGACAGAACTGTGTTTTGAACCGTCACCATGTTCCGTAGTATTGTAACAATGCTGCCGCGGACACGTGGTTAATTGTTCACCAATGAAAGGATTGCCGAAATAAGCAGATTTCCCTGCATATCACATCCCACTCGAGGGACACACGAAGACTGAACCTTCTAGCTATTCAAGAAATGACGACAGAACTGTATTTTGAACCGTCACCATGTTCCATAGTATTGTAATAATGCTGTCGCGGACACGTCGTTAATTATTCACCAATGAAAGGATTGCCGAAATAAGCAGATTTCCCTGCATATCAGATCCCACTCGAGGTGCACAGGAAGTCTGAATCTTCTAGCTATTCAGGAAATGACGACAGAACTGTATTTTGAACCGTCACCATTTGCCATAGTATTGGAACAATGCTGCCGCGGACACGTAGTTAATTGTTCACCAATGAAAGGATTGCCGAAATAAGCAGATTTCCCTGGATATCACATCCCACTCGAGGAGCACACGAAGTCTGAACCTTCTTTCTACTCAAGAAATGACGACAGAACTGTATTTTGAACCGTCACCATCTTCCGGCGTATTGTAATAATACTGTCGCAGACACGTGGTTAATTGTTGAACAATGAAAGGATTGCAGGAATAAGCAGAGTTTCCTGTTGATCGCATCCCACTTGAGGTGCACACAATGTCTGAACCTTCTTTCTACACAGAAATGACGACAGAACTGTATTTTGAACCGTCACCATGTTCCGTAGTATTGTAACAATGCTGCCGCGGGCACGTGGTTAATTGTTCACCAATGAAAGGATTGCCGGAATAAACAGATTTCCCTGCATATCAAATCCCACTCGAGGTGCACAGGAAGTCTGAATCTTCTAGCTATTCAAGAAATGACGACAGAACTGTATTTTGAACCGTCACCATTTGCCATAGTATTGGAACAATGCTGCCGCGGACACGTAGTTTATTGTTCACCAATGAAAGGATTGCCGAAATAAGTAGATTTCCCTGGATATCACATCCCACTCGAGGAGCACACGAAGTCTGAACCTTCTTTCTACTCTAAGAAATGACGACAGAACTGTATTTTGAACCGTCACCATGTTCCGGAGTATTGTAACAATGCTGAAGCGGACACGTGTTTAATTGTTCACTAATGAAATGATTGCCGAAATAAGCCGGTTTTCCTGTTAATCACAACCCTTTTGAGGTGCACAGGAAGTCTTAATCTTCTAGCTACTCAAGAAATGACGACAGAACTGTATTTTGAACCGTCACCATGTTCCATAGTATTGGAACAATGCTGCCGCGGACACGTGGTTAATTGTTCACCAATGAAAGGATTGCCGGAATAAGCAGATTTTCCTGGATATCACATCCCACTCGAGGTGCACACGAAGTCTGAACCTTCTAGCTATTCAAGAAATGACGACAGAACTGTATTTTGAACCGTCACCATGTTCCGTAGTATTGTAACAATGCTGCCGCGGACACGTGATTAATTGTTCACCAATGAAAGGATTGCCGAAATAGGCAGATTTCCCTGGATATCACATCCCACTCGAGGAGCACACGAAGTCTGAACCTTCTTTCTACTCAAGAAATGACGACAGAACTGTATTTTGAACCGTCACCATGTTCCGGAGTATTGTAATAATGCTTTCGCAGACACGTGGTTAATTGTTTCACCAATGAAAGGATTGCCGGAATAAGCAGATTTTCCTGGATATCACATCCCACTCGAGGTGCACACGAGCACTAAACCTTTTAGCTATTCAAGAAATGACGACAGAACTGTATTTTGAACCGTCACCATGTTCCGGAGTATCGTAACAATGCTGCCGCGGACACGTGGTTAATTGTTCACCAATGAAGGATTGCCGAAATAAGCAGATTTTCCCTGGATATCACATCCCACTCGAGGAGCACACGAAGTCTGAACCTTCTTTCTACTCAAGAAATGACGACAGAACTGTATTTTGAACCGTCACCATGTTCCGTAGTATTGTAATAATGCTGCCGCAGACACGTGGTTAATTGTTCACCAATGAGAGGATTTCAAGAATAAGCAGAGTTTCCTGAATATCACATCCCACTTGAGGTGCACACGAAGTCTGAACCTTCTAGCTATTCAAGAAATGACGACAGAACTGTATTTTGAACCGTCACCATGTTCCGGAGTATTGTAATAATGCTGTCGCGGACATGTGGTTAATTGTTCACCAATGAAAGGATTGCCGGAATATACCGGTTTTCCTGGATATCACATCCCACTCGAGGTGCACACGAAGACTAAACCTTCTAGCTATTCAAGAAATGACGACAGAACTGTATTTTGAACCGTCACCATGTTCCGTAGTATTGTAACAATGCTGCCGCGGACACGTGGTTAATTGTTCACCAATGAAAGGATTGTCGGAATAAGCAGATTTTCCTGGATATCACATCCCACTCGAGGTGCACACGAAGACTAAACCTTCCTTTTACTCAAGAAATGACGACAGAACTGTATTTTGAACCGTCACCATGTTCCGTAGTATTGTAACAATGCTGCCGCGGGCACGTGGTTAATTGTTCACCAATGAAAGGATTGCCGGAATAAGCAGATTTTCCTGCATATCACATCCCACTCGAGGATGCACACGAAGTCTGAACCTTCTAGCTATTCAAGAAATGACGACAGAACTGTATTTTGAACCGTCACCATGTTCCATAGTATTAATGCTGCCGCGGACACGTGGTTAATTGTTCACCAATGAAAGGATTGCCGAAATAAGCAGATTTCCCTGGATATCACATCCCACTCGAGGAGCACACGAAGTCTGAACCTTCTTTCTACTCAAGAAATGACGACAGAACTGTATTTTGAACCGTCACCATGTTCCATAGTATTGGAAAATGCTGCCGCGGACACGTGGTTAATTGTTCACAATGAAAGGATTGCAGGAATAAGCAGATTTTCCTGGATATCACATCCCACTCGAGGTGCACACGAAGACTAAACCTTCTTTTTACTCAAGAAATGACGACAGAACTGTATTTTGAACCGTCACCATGTTCCGTAGTATTGTAACAATGCTGCCGCGGACACGTGGTTAATTGTTCACCAATGAAAGGATTGCCGAATAAGCAGATTTCCTGCATATCACATCCCACTCGAGGTGCACACGAAGTCTGAATCTTCTAGCTATTCAAGAAATGACGACAGAACTGTATTTTGAACCGTCACCATGTTCCATAGTATTGGAAAAATGCTGCCGCGGACACGTGGTTAATTGTTCAACAAAGAACGGATTTGAATAATAAACAGATTTTCTTGAATATCACATACCACTCGAGGAGCACACGAAGTCTGAACCTTCTAGCTATTCAAGAAATGACGACAGAACAGTATTTTGAACCGTCACCATGTTCCATAGTATTGGAAAATGCTGCCGCGGACACGTGGTTTATTGTTCACCAATTAAAGGATTGCCGAAATAAGCAGATTTCCCTGGATATCACATCCCACTCGAGGAGCACACGAAGTCTGAACCTTCTTTCTACTCAAGAAATGACGACAGAACTGTATTTTGAACCGTCACCATGTTTCATAGTATTGGGAAAATGCTGCCGCGGACACGTAGTTAATTGTTCACCAATGAAGGGATTTCAAGAATAAGCAGATTTTCCTGAATATAACATCCAACTCGAGCTGCACACGAAGTCTGAACCTTCTAGCTATTCAAGGAATGACGACAGAACTGTATTTTGAACCGTCACCATGTTCCATAGTATTGGAAAAATGCTGCCGCGGACACGTGGTTAATTGTTCACCAATGAAAGGATTGCCGGAATAAGCAGATTTCCCTGGATATCACATCCCACTTCGAGGATGCACACGAAGTCTGAACCTTCTTTCTACTCAAGAAATGACGACAGAACTGTATTTTGAACCGTCACCATTTGCCATAGTATTGGAACAATGCTGCCGCAGGACACGTGGTTAATTGTTACCAATGAAGGATTGCAGGAATAAGCAGAGTTTCCTGTTTATCACATCCCACTTGAGGTGCACACGAAGTCTGAACCTTCTTTAGCTATCAAGAAATGACGACAGAACTGTATTTTGAACCGTCACCATGTTCCGTAGTATTGTAACAATGCTGCCGCGGACACGTGGTTAATTGTTCACCAATGAAAGGATTGCCGAATAAGCAGATTTCCTGGATATCACATCCCACTCGAGGTGCACACGAAGACTTAACCTTCTAGCTATTCAAGAAATGACGACAGAACTGTATTTTGAACCGTCACCATGTTCCATAGTATTGTAATAATGCTGTCGCGGACACGTCGTTAATTATTCACCAATGAAAGGATTGCCGAAATAAGCAGATTTCCCTGCATATCAGATCCCACTCGAGGTGCACAGGAAGTCTGAATCTTCTAGCTATTCAAGAAATGACGACAGAACTGTATTTTGAACCGTCACCATTTGCCATAGTATTGGAACAATGCTGCCGCGGACACGTAGTTAATTGTTCACCAATGAAAGGATTGCCGAAATAAGCAGATTTCCCTGGATATGACATCCCACTCGAGGAGCACACGAAGTCTGAACCTTCTTTCTACTCAAGAAATGACGACAGAACTGTATTTTGAACCGTCACCATCTTCCGGCGTATTGTAATAATACTGTCGCAGACACGTGGTTAATTGTTGAACAATGAAAGGATTGCAGGAATAAGCAGAGTTTCCTGTTGATCGCATCCCACTTGAGGTGCACACAATGTCTGAACCATTCTAACTTCTCAAGAAATGACGACAGATCTGTATTTTGAACCTTCACCATATTCCGTAGTATTGTAACAATGCTGCCGCGGACACGTGGTTAATTGTTCACCAATGAAAGGATTGCCGAAATAAGCAGATTTCACTGGATATCACATCCCTCTCGAGGGGCACACGAAGTCTGAACCTTCTAGCTATTCAAGAAATGACGACAGAACTGTATTTTGAACCGTCACCATGTCCGGTAGTATTGTAACAATGCTGCCGCGGACACGTGGTTCATTGTTCACCAATGAAATGATTGCCGAAATAAGCAGATTTCCCTGTTTATCACATCCCACTTGAGGGGAACACGAAGTCTAAACATTCTAACTTCTCAAGAAATGACGACAGATCTGTATTTTGAACCTTCACCATATTCCGTAGTATTGTAACAATGCTGCCGCGGACACGTGGTTAATTGTTCACCAATGAAAGGATTGCCGGAATAAGCAGATTTTCCTGGATATCACATCCCACTCGAGGTGCACACGAAGACTAAACTTTATTTTTAATCAAGAAATGACGACAGAACTGTATTTTGAACCGTCACCATGTTCCATAGTATTGGAAAAATGCTGCCGCGGACACGTGTTTAATTGTTCACCAATGAAAGGATTGCCGGAATAAGCATATTTTCCTGGATATCACAACCCACTCGAGGTGCACACGAAGACTAAACTTTATTTTTAATCAAGAAATGACGACAGAACTGTATTTTGAACCGTCACCATGTTCCGTAGTATTGTGACAATGCTGCCGCGGGCACGTGGTTAATTGTTCACGAATGAAAGGATTTCAAGAATAAGCAGATTTTCCTGAATATCACATCCCACTCGAGATGCACACGAAGTCTGAACCTTCTAGTTATTCAAGAAATGACGACAGAACAGTATTTTGAACCGTCACCATGTTTCATAGTATTGGAAAAATGCTGCCGCGGACACGTGGTTTATTGTTCACCAATGAAAGGATTGCCGAAATAAGCAGATTTCCCTGGATAGCACATCCCACTCGAGGTGCACACGAAGTCTGAACCTTCTAGCTATTCAGGAAATGACGACAGAACTGTATTTTGAACCGTCACCATGTTCCATAGTATTGGAAAAATGCTGCCGCGGACACGTGGTTTAATTGTTCACCAATGAAAGGATTGCCGGAATAAGCAGATTTCCCTGGATATCACATCCCACTCGAGGTGCACACGAAGTCTGAACCTTCTTTCTACTCAAGAAATGACGACAGAACTGTATTTTGAACCGTCACCATTTTCCATAGTATTGGGAAAATGCTGCCGCGGACACGTGGTTAATTGTTCACCAAATGAAAGGATTTCAAGAATAAGCAGATTTTCCTGAATATCACATCCCACTCGAGGTGCACATGAAGTCTGAATCTTCTAGCTATTCAAGAAATGACGACAGAACTGTATTTTGAACCGTCACCATGTTCCATAGTATTGGAAAAATGCTGCCGCGGACACGTGGTTAATTGTTCACCAATGAAAGGATTGCCGAAATAAGCAGATTTCCCTGCATATCACATCCCACTCGAGGGACACACGAAGACTTAACCTTCTAGCTATTCAAGAAATGAGAGACAGAACTGTATTTTGAACCGTCACCATGTTCCATAGTATTGTAATAATGCTGTCGCGGACACGTCGTTAATTGTTCACCAATGAAAGGATTGCCGAAATAAGCAGATTTCCCTGCATATCAGCATCCCACTCGAGGTGCACACGAAGTCTGAACCTTCTTTCTACTCAAGAAATGACGACAGAACTGTATTTTGAACCGTCACCATTTTCCATAGTATTGGAACAATGCTGCCGCGGACACGTGGTTAATTGTTCACCAATGAAAGGATTGCCGGAATAAGCAGATTTCCCTGGATATCACATCCCACTCGAGGTGCACACGAAGTCTGAACCTTCTTTCTACTCAAGAAATGACGACAGAACTGTATTTTGAACCGTCACCTTGTTCCGTAGTATTGTGACAATGCTGCCGCGGGCACGTGGTTAATTGTTCACGAATGAAAGGATTTCAAGAATAAGCAGATTTTCCTGAATATCACATCCCACTCGAGATTCACACGAAGTCTGAACCTTCTAGTTATTCAAGAAATGACGACAGAACAGTATTTTGAACCGTCACCATGTTTCATAGTATTGGAAAAATGCTGCCGCGGACACGTGGTTTATTGTTCACCAATGAAAGGATTGCCGAAATAAGCAGATTTCCCTGGATAGCACATCCCACTCGAGGTGCACACGAAGTCTGAACCTTCTTTCTACTCAAGAAATGACGACAGAACTGTATTTTGAACCGTCACCATTTTCCATAGTATTGGGAAAATGCTGCCGCGAACACGTGGTTAATTGTTCCCCAAAGAAGGGATTTCAAGAATAAGCAGATTTTCCTGAATATCACATCCCACTCGAGGTGCACATGAAGTCTGAACCTTCTCTCTACTCAAGAAATGACGACAGAACTGTATTTTGAACCGTCACCATGTTCCATAGTATTGGGAAATGCTGCCGCGGACACGTGGTTAATTGTTCACTGATGAAAGTATTACCGGAATAAGCAGATTTTCCTGTTTATCACATCCCACTCGAGGCGCACACGAAGTCTAAACCTGATAGCTATCAAGAAATGACGACAGAACTGTATTTTGAACCGTCACCATGTTCCATAGTATTGTAAAAATGCTGCCGCGGACACGTGGTTAATTGTTCACCAATAAAAGGATTGCCGGAATAAGCAGATTTTCCTGGATATCATATCCCTCTTCGAGGTGCACACGAAGACTAAACCTTCTATTCTATCAAGAAATGACGACAGAACTGTATTTTGAACCGTCACCATGTTCCATAGTATTGGAACAATGCTGCCGCGGACACGTGGTTAATTGTTCACCAATGAAAGGATTGCCGAAATAAGCAGATTTCCCTGGATATCACATCCCACTCGAGGTGCACACGACGTCTGAACCTTCTCTCTACTCAATAAATGACGACAGAACTGTATTTTGAACCGTCACCATTTTCCATAGTATTGGGAAAATGCTGCCGCGGACACATGGTTAATTGTTCCCCAAAGAAGGGATTTCAAGAATAAGCAGATTTTCCTGAATATCACATCCCACTCGAGGTGCACATGAAGTCTGAATCTTCTAGCTATTCAAGAAATGACGACAGAACTGTATTTTGAACCGTCACCATGTTCCATAGTATTGGAAAAATGCTGCCGCGGACACGTGGTTAATTGTTCACCAATGAAAGGATTGTCGGAATAAGCAGATTTTCCTGGATAGCACATCCCACTCGAGGTGCACACGAAGACTAAACTTTATTTTTAATCAAGAAATGAGGACAGAACTGTATTTTGAACCGTCACCATGTTCCGTAGTATTGTGACAATGCTGCCTCGGGCACGTGGTTAATTGTTCACGAATGAAAGGATTTCAAGAATAAGCAGATTTTCCTGAATATCACATCCCACTCGAGATGCACACGAAGTCTGAACCTTCTAGTTATTCAAGAAATGACGACAGAACAGTATTTTGAACCGTCACCATGTTTCATAGTATTGGAAAAATGCTGCCGCGGACACGTGGTTTATTGTTCACCAATGAAAGGATTGCCGAAATAAGCAGATTTCCCTGGATAGCACATCCCACTCGAGGTGCACACGAAGTCTGAACCTTCTAGCTATTCAGGAAATGACTACAGAACAGTATTTAAACCGTCACCTTGTTCCATAGTATTGGAAAAATGCTGCCGCGGTTACGTGGTTAATTGTTCACCAATGACAGGATTTCAAGAATAAGCAGATTTTCCTGAATATCACACCCCCCTCGAGGTGCACAAGAAGTCTGAACCTTCTAGCTATTCAAGAAATGACGACAGAACTGTATTTTGAACCGTCACCATGTTCCATAGTATTGTAAAAATCCTGCCGCGGACACGTGGTTAATTGTTCACCAATGAAAGGATTGCCGGAATAAGCCTATTTTCCTGTTGATCACATCCCACCCGAGGGGCACACGAGGTCTGAACATTCTAACTACTCAAGAAATGACGACAGAACTGTATTTTAAACCGTCACCGTGTTCCGTAGTATTGTAACAATGCTGCCGGAGACACGTGGTTAATTGTTCACCAACGAAAATATTTCCGAAATAAGCAGATTTCCTGTTGATCACATCCAACTTGAGGTTCACACAAAGTCTGAACATTCCAACTTCTCAAGAAATGACGACAGAACTGTATTTTGAACCGTCACCATGTCCGGTAGTATTGTAACAATGCTGCCGCGGACACGTGGTTCATTGTTCACCAATGAAATGATTGCCGAAATAAGCTGATTTCCTGTTTATCACATCCAACTTGAGGTGCACACGAAGTCTGAACATTCTAACTTCTCAAGAAATGGCGACAGATCTGTATTTTGAACCTTCACCATATTCCGTAGTATTGTAACAATGCTGCCGCGGACACGTGGTTAATTGTTCACCAATGAAAGGATTGCCGAAATAAGCAGATTTCACTGGATATCACATCCCTCTCGAGGTGCACACGAAGTCTGAACCTTCTAGCTATTCAAGAAATGACGACAGAACTGTATTTTGAAGCGTCGCCATGTTTCGCATTATTGTAACAATGCTGCCGCGGACACGTGGTTAATTGTTCACCAATGAAAGTATTGCCGAAATAAGCAGATTTCCCTGGATATCAGATCCCACTCGAGGATCACACGAAGTCTGAACCTTCTTTCTACCCAGGAAATGACGACAGAACTTTATTTTGAACCGTCACCATGTTCCGTAGTATTATAACAATGCTGCCGCGGACACCTGGTTAATTGTTCACCAATGAAAGTATTGCCGGAATAAGCAGATTTCCCTATTGATCACATCCCACTTGAGGGGAACACGAAGTCTAAACCTTCTATCTACAATGTATAAGAAAATGACGACAGAACTGTATTTTGAACCGTCACCATGTTCCGTAGTATTGTAATAATGCTGCCGCGGACACGTATTTGATTGTTCACCAATGAAAGGATTGCCGGAATAAGCAGATTTTCCTGTTATCACATCCCACTCCAGGCGCACACGAAGTCTAAACCTGATAGCTATCAAGAAATGACGACAGAACTGTATTTTGAACCGTCACCATGTTCCGTAGTATTGTAACAATGCTGCCGCGGACACGTGGTTAATTGTTCACCAATGAAAGGATTGCCGAATAAGCAGATTTCCCTGGATATCACATCCCACTCGAGGATGCACACGAAGTCTGAACCTTCTAGCTATTCAAGAAATGACGACAGAACTGTATTTTGAACCGTCACCATGTTCCGCATTATTGTAACAATGCTGCCGCGGACACGTGGTTAATTGTTCACCAATGAAAGGATTGCCGAAATAAGCAGATTTCCCTGGATATCACATCCCACTCGAGGATCACACGAAGTCTGAACCTTCTTTCTACCCAGGAAATGACGACAGAACTTTATTTTGAACCGTCACCATGTTCCGTAGTATTATAACAATGCTGCCGCGGACACCTGGTTAATTGTTCACCAATGAAAGTATTGCCGGAATAAGCAGATTTCCCTATTGATCACATCCCACTTGAGGGGAACACGAAGTCTAAACCTTCTAGCTACAATGTATAAGAAAATGACGACAGAACTGTATTTTGAACCTTCACCGTGTTCCGTAGTATTGTAACAATGCTGCCGTGGACACGTGGTTAATTGTTCACCAACGAAAGGATTTCCGGAATAAGCAGATTTTCCTGTTCATCAAATCCCACTCGAGGGGCACACGATGTCTGAACTTTTAGATATCAAGAAATGACGACAGATCTGTATTTTGAACC
>NW_022980739.1:0-13902 GCF_902652985.1 Pecten maximus
CTTTTTTAATAAACTTTTTTCCAGGAAATTTTTAGATTTTTAAAAAACTGGTAAAATTTGTTTTTTTTTTTTGTCCTTAAAAAACTTTTTTAATTTTAGTAAAAAAAAGCCCTTTTCGCTGCCAAAAGGGTTTTGTTAGTTTTTCTTGGGTGTTAAAATCACTTTTTCTTTTTCGAACAATTTTCTCCAAGTAAGGATATAATTTGAGTCTGCTGTGGGCCAAAACGCACTCTCTATAAAAACAGGGAATTTTTCCGTCACCTTTTGGTGTCGAAAGATGAAAGGTGTAAATACATAAACCGGTGTAAAATACACGTATTTCAATATGAAAATGAGAATGTTTTACCCCCAGCCCCCCTTAGCCCCACCGGGTTTTTTTATTCCGTCATATAACCCTGCTTTAAGCTAGTAAAAATTTTTCAACTGTTGACCCCTTTTTGTAAGTGACATACGACAAACCCCCGAATCGAACCAATGGACCGAAAAGACCCATAAAATTTATTTCTTTTTCTTCTAACTAGTTAAATCAAGAAACCAAGTTATTTTTTCACAAACTTTTTATATTAAATTAAAAAAATCAATTCTTATTAAAGCGGAAAAATTATAGAAAAAAAAGTTGTAGCTCGCCATGGTTGGGTAATTGGGCCCGCCCGCGACCTAAATGTTAGTTAGCAAATGGCGTCGAACCGAATAATTTTGACTAGCGAAAAGCGAGGGTCATAAGGACTAAATTTACCACCTAATGGGACAAATGGGTATACGGGGGTAAAAAAAATTCTCATTTATCCTAATGTAAGGGATGTCTTTTCCCGATTTTATTGAATTGGGCCCAAATTTGCACATCCAAATGTCAGCGTCGGAGAACCACGTTTTAAATATGTGGTCCCAGGGAGGCCAATAAAAACTCTGGCAAATTCCCTAGGAAACTAAACAAAAGGGGAAAAACCTTTTTATGGAATGATAGGGTTTGAATTTCAAAAACCTGCAATTATCGTATCTTAGGGCATCCATATAATAGGGGTGTTAAATGTACCGGTTTTTGCGTTTTACTTAATTAGTCACTGATTTTTTTTTTTCTCGGCCTTTTTAAGTTACTGTTTCATCAAAAAATGTGATTTCAATATTTTTAAAAATCATAATACTTGTACATTTTTTTATAGCGTTTTATAAAAACAACACGTTTTTCATTTTTGATGAATCAACATGATAGCCGTCTTTGGGTGGATTTCCTCTTGGCTGTCTGTCATAAAACGCAATAAAAAGGTACCGGGCCCGTACACAATTTCATCTGTGGTTGACAAGTCACCTTATACAAAGCAATGCACTAAAAGTTCGTCACCCCCTCAGTGAGCATTTTGCGTCAATAAAACGCCACGGAAGGCTTTGGCGTATTTCTTTGGTTGATCAAATGTTTGAAAACCCATTCCCGGCCAGGTAAGATTTAAAAGACATTACAAAAGTCTTGTTTTTACATGTTCAATCTTTCAGATAAATATTTAAAATAATATAACTATCTTTTAAAATTTTTGCTATCGAAAGTTTTTTTTATCACGTTTATGCCCATAACGATTTAAAAATACTGTAATCAATCCATAATTTACCATCGTCTTTGGAATTGGGGAAGTTATTTAATTAGTTAGGGTGTTATTTTGTTGAGTACGGCAAAAATCATTTAAAAGCACCGTTTTGGAAATGATCCCATTTCGAAGTGATACTTCACGATACGAAAGCAGTACAGGGTTTTACATCCACATTTTTTTTGGGTTTTTTTTGTAAAAAAACTTATATTTATTTAACATTTTTAAGAACGACGGTGGTTTTTAAAAATTAAAAAACATTTTTTTGCTGATTTATTCATGTGATAACAAAAAAATTTTAAACGTTTTTTTTTCTGAAGCGTGTGATTTAAATATTCTTTTAAAAAGCATTTTCTATTTTAAATCCATGTCAAACAATAAAAAAGTTTTTTCCAAAGACTATATTGTAGAGTCATATATATTTATAATATATTAAATTATTAAATGTATTTTGACATGTATTTTGAAAGTTCTTGCATTATCAAAAAACATTTCAAAAAATCTCATAAATGTGTTTGTTTTTACATCAGGTATTAAAACTTTAGTTATTTCATTATTCACAAGTGGTACATGTAAAAGGGTTAAAAATTTTTTGGTGTTAAAATTGACGGGGTGAAACTCCGTGTAAATGTACCAAAAAAAAAAAAACGATATGCAAACAGGGTATTTTTTTGTAAAAACCAAAGAATGATTCGCGAACCACATCAAATCGGTTCCCGGTGCCGAAATAAATCATGCATTATATTCTATACAAAAACACGCTTCAAGTCATGGAAAATTAAATTCAGAAAGAAAATTATTATAACATCATGACTACATAGATAATCTCTCAGTTAATCCATGTTGGAGCCTAAAACAAACTCTACAATACAGATTTTACCCCGGGGGGATTTAAATGTCAGGGGTCTCGGGATAAGGACGATTCCCTTCTTGGAAAAATTTTTTTTATACGTTGCATTAAAATTTAAAAAGTGATTTCGCAAAAATTAAATAAAAATTGATTTTTTATGTACAGGTACTAGTATGGTTCTTTTTAAAAACCCATCTTTTTCGCCCCGTTTATTATAATTTTAAATTAAAATACTTTTTAGTTCCCCTTTTAAATCAAAATTTTAAACAAAAAACTTTTTAAACTCGCAAAAATTTTTCGGTAGAATTTTTAAAAATTTTTTCATTTCTTTTTTTTACATTATTTTCTTTTTTTTTTGTTATTGTGTCGTTAGTGAAGTGATCAGATCATTGGGGTTTTTTACTTTTTCGGGGGTAAAAAGTCATTTTTTCATTTAAAAACGGGGACTTAGAAGATTAAAAAACAGTTGGGGAAACTACGTTTGAGGGGGGTTATAAAACCCGCTAAACTTACCGGGTTTTGAAATTAGATCCAAAAGCTCCCCACACCTGTCACTGCACACATGTGTCTGTGTTCTAATCGGCACACGCCGAAAATTTGTGATTCCTTTTGGGTTTCTATGTACTTAAAAAAAATTTCCCAAAGATATACTTTCACATTTTGTACGTAAATTGAGTTGAATTTAAAAAGAATTTGCGTTTTACTACGGGGAATGCATTTTAAGTTTTTGAAATAAAACAATTATTTTTGGAATTCAGTGGGTTTCTTTTTCCTTTCAAGCGAAAAAAAAAGTTTTTTAAAGGTTTGTTTAGAATGTTTAAACCTAAGTTGCCTCATTCATAAACCCACGAGTTGGGAAAATTTACTCTATGAATCTTCCAAAAATCAAAAATAACGGTATCTTCGTGATTTGAAACTATCATTGCTGTTTTGGCTAATAAAATTCCCAAATTTTTTTTAAACTTTTATTCACTGTGTATGATTGTTTTTTTAAAATTCTATTACTAGAAATATTAAAACCCAAATCTCTGGTATGTAAAAACCCGCAAATGCCCTCATAAAAAGACTATATGATGTAAGTCTTTTTTAAAAAACGGCCCATTTTTTCAAATGCCTACATTTACAGCGACCCGTTAAAAAAAAATTTTTAAAATTTTTTAATGTTTATCCCCTTTTTTATAAAAGAAAAGGAAAAATGAACACGTTGTTTTTGGCCCCTTTAAAGAAAATTAAAGATGTACTTTTTGTATATGGCACGTTAAAATAGAAGTTTTAATCCCCCTTGGTTTGGGTAACTTGTTTTAAACTAACTACAAAATGTCAAAAAGTTTATTCGCACTTTCATTATTGTTTCTTTCGCATAGTGCAGGCACTTTTTCTAATTTTTCCCCCATATGACGGCTCTACCCATTAAACCTCTGAGTCACAGGTCAGAGATCCCCAAAACGTAGTCCGGCTCTGGGTTCGAGAAAAATCGCAATTTCTCTAAACAAAAGTCGCTGTAAAATGGGCCCTTTCAATTTTTGTTTCTCCAAAATCACTTTTTAAACTTGAAATACAAATTTACGGGTCCTTTAAGACCACCACGTTAATCAATTACCAAAGGCTTTTTACTCCATTAATTTCATCTATTTAAATTGTCCTTATTTTATTGTTTACAAAAATGTTTTTAAACCTCATTTTTTGAAAACCTAGCATTTTAAAATTAATAGAGTTTTAAAACAAAAATAAAAAAAGATATCTCAAATCTTGCTTAAATATTAAATTTTGCAAGGAAGAAAAATTAAAAATGGCTTAAAAACCCAAATATTATGTTTTCATAAATTTTTCTCATACTATGTTGTTTTACTTTTTTATGTTAAATTGTCGTTGTGAAATTCCAGACAAATCTATGATAGAATTTTTTATGTGTAAATGGGAATAATTTGTTTATACATGAAAATAAAAACCACTATGTGAAGGGTTATTGTTACAAAAAGCCCCGGTTTTAAAAAATTTCCATATCCATTTTTTTTTTGTGTTTTTTAGTACCAGAAACCCAAAAGCATCTATTTAAAATACCGAAAACCAGCGAAATACCAAGAGTCCGATTTTAAAAAAACCGATTCATTAAAATGTGAATAAAATTTTTAAAGATAGCACTATTGCTAATTTGTGTGAATCAACCCAGTTCTTTTTCCTACTGGTAAACGAAATGGGGTGTGTTTTTTAAAAAAGTGCTTTTTAAATGAGTCGTCGTTTACTAAGGGTGTTAAAGCCGAATCCATGTTTACCAAAATACAAGCGTTAATGATTTTTAATTACCGATCCTAAATTTTTACAGATTGGAGATTTTTTTTTGAAAGGTACACCCGAGGGTTTTGAAAATTCAAAATTTACGAAATGCAAATGTTTTTTAAAAAAGTTGCCGGAAAAATCCCACTTTTTCTCGTTGAAAAAAAAAGCCCTTTTAAAAAATTAAAAGGAATTTGGCAAGAAAAGAGCCGTTAAAAAAAAAAGGCTCCAAAACGGAAAAAGGGGGTAGACCTGGGGTTTTTTTAAAAACAGGAACGTTCGTTTTTTTTCCCCGGGGGGACTCCCCCAAATTTTTTCCCCGGGGAAAAATTGCCCGGGATTATGGGGAAAGTTTGAAAAGAAAAGTAAACGTTTTAAATTGGAATCGGAATAAACAAAGGGATTAAAAATTTAGGAAATTTTCACTAAAACCCCACTTCCCCCCGGAAGGGGGTACAAAAAAGTTTGTTTTTTAATTTAAAATTTTTTAATACAGAAATGAAAGGGAAGGCTTTTCCAAGCATTTCCCGGGGTTAACCCTTTTTTATTTTTTTTTGTTTTTTTTTTTTTTTTGGTTTTTTTTTTTTTTTTGGGGTTTGGGGGGGGGGGGGGGGGGGGGGTTTTGTCCCCTCAAATATTCACAGCCCACGTTGAGCCAAAGGGCTTAGTAAAAGAATTTAAACCGTCTTGGGTTTTATTTAACGATATTTAAAGAACGATCATTAGGGATACAAGTAAACATGGCAAGGATGAGGATTTTTTAGGTGTCTTATTTTAAATATCCGAAAGTAATCGTCATTGTACGACCCCCGTGAAATCGGTTTTTGTCAAAGACATTTTCGACGACTTTGTTTGATGTAATTTCCCAAAAATTTTTTTATTAGAAAAAAGGAAAAAGTTTTTTTGTTTTTCCTGTAGTGCTTGAAATACCGTGAAAAAAAACGTTTAAACCCTAATTAGCTACGAAAATTTACACAACTATCAAATTTGGGAAATGTGTAAATTTATTGTGTACTCATCACCGTTTGTCACAGTACCCATCACACCAGGAAAGTGTATTTCTAACGGGAAATTTGCAGGTTCCTTAACTGAAACCCGAAAACTTTAGTCACAGTCCTCCACAGGGGCAACAAATTCAAATACCACTGTCATTAAAAAAAACCTAAAATAAATTTTTTTATGCCAAAACGCCTTTGGGGGTCACTGCGGGTACGTTATAAATTAAATGAAATATCTGAATGCGTACCACTTTTATATTGTAAAAGACGATGTGGCTACAACAACTAAGTTTTTGCCACATATATATATTTTTTCAGAGAATGTTATGTTTTGGTTTTGTAAAGCATATTTTTTTATGTCCGAAACACAGTATTTTATTTGCAAATAAACCACGAAAATGTACCAATGAAAAATACGGCCGGAGACAAAGTCTGCTTTTTGTAATGTTAAGTCAAAAATGTGTCGGGATTTTAATGCGTTAATTGAAAGACTATGGAATAAAAAAAAATACATCACCCTAATTAAATTTCCTCGGCGGGACTAAAGATTGCGGGTCTGATTTTGCCGAGTCTCTACGAGTTTGCATTTTTCAGGAATGTCTTTGATTAAAAATATCTCAATGTACGATAAAGCGAATCTATTGTCTGCTTATAGCCTTACATTAATTTCCTGAACTGCATGACATCGCAACGATTAAACTTCGACGATGTCCTTTGTAAAAAAACATTTGCATGTCAATCACCCGTGAAACAAAACTGAGAGTATGGGGGGAGCTATGTGGCTGGCCTGATTTTGGTGTGTCACAGGTAAAATGTTCACCCCCTTTGTGCAGTATCCCCGCAAACTATTGTTAATTTTGGTGTAAAAAAGTCTTACGCTAGGTTTATGAAGTGTCCCCAAAAATAAGGGTAAATTTACAATATTTAGTTTATATTTACTTAAAATTACGGAAACTGTTACCCGTGTATTTGTTTTTAATTTTGAGATAATACCCCAACCCCCAATTGTTTTGGGTTTAAAAAAGTGCATTTCATTTTTTATTTCAAAAAAAAAAACCTAAAAGTAAGATGTGAGTACAGGTAGTAGCATCGACCCAAATCGCCTCAAAACTTTTGGAAACAACATATCTCCCTCAGGTAAAAAAAAAACCCTGGGGTCCTGGGGGGATTGCGAAACAGGTATACTCTCTATTTTAATTAAATATGTGATTGACAGGGTTTAAAAGTCGGTGAAAACTTTCTATAAAGGGAAAACCACGGCATGTAATTTTTCTGTGTATAGAGAATTAATCTATATCGCTTTTACTACTCAATTTGATTTATTACGCATTAGAGATTTTTTTTTAGAAAAAAAAGATAACCATTTATAACTCATTTATAAATATACCGTTTAATAGTCTTCGTTTGATTTCATTTGGTTTTAAAAGGGGAAAGATTTGGAAATTTTTTTTCCTGCGATTTTTAATGATTGCGGTTAAAAAAAAAACCACGAAATGATATAAAAAATCTTTATATACTCTCTCCGACATTCTTTCACAAAGGTAAATATTTTTTTTCTGGAAAATCCTTTTTTCCTACCCTTTTTAAAGGAAATTTTTTAAAAACATGATCTATATCACTTGTTTGGGCGTAAAAAAGATGGTCTATGAAAAGGCGGTGTTTTGGGGCTTAGGGGCTTGATCGTTGGGACGTCTTATTGTTGTCTTTTTTTGTTTTGTTCCAAAAAAAAAGGGAGGAAAGATTCCCATTTTTTGCTTTAATTGAAAAATGTTAAAATGTATTTTATAGATTTCTTTACTTCACCAATTATTGTTTTTTCAAATAAAAAAGGGACTCGGGCATACAACACATCATTCTGTATTCTATTTTTCAAACAATATCTATTTTACGATTCCATTTAACCCAATATACACAACTTTTTAAAATACAACTAGATTCCAAAATGATGTAACGAAAAAAAAAAGACCTCCTAATGATTTTGCTGGACTTTGGCGTTAATGAAAATAAAAAAGTTATTAAATCTGTATTATAGTTTGGAAAAAAATACAAGGAATTTTATATCTACCGGGAATTTTAATGCGCCCAAATGTATTCTATGCTTTGCCCCGCCGGAACGTCCCCGATAATAAAGATATAAAAAAACACCAACGTCTTTAAATGTGTTTTAAAATACGAAATTTTTAAAATTATACGTCATGTAGAAACCCGCTTTCAAAAAAGTCAACGAAAAAATTATAAGATATTATTGGATAAAATTTTGGGTTTTTTTCAAACAAATTTCGAAAAAAAAAAACATTAATGGGCCCCCCGAGGCAAATAATGATCTTATCAATGTTTATCGTCTTCTATCCTTCCCCAGGTCGTAAACCCTTTTGGGTCAATTTCCAAACAGAAAATCTTACTCTAACTTCGAAAGGGATATAAATTACAATTTAAGGACTTTGCTAGATCCTAAAATAAGTACGAGATCTTTCACAAAAAACAGCCCCTTATGTGGCCTCTCCGAGGTCATGGGATCTGAGGTATGCCAAAGCGCCATTATAAACAGGGGCAGCTAAAACTATGACTAAAAGCATGGGGGCCATATACAAAATTTTTAATTGCAATCATTTAAAACCAATATTTATCACAGGCAATTGAGACGTTAAGGGAAAATTGTAGGCTCACTATACGGTATCCAGATGTTTTTTTTTTTTAGTTATACCCATGACGTCACGGGGAACCGTATCACTTCGAATTTGAGTCTTTCTTAGGGATAGGGCACTTTATGTAAGTCCAAAATCTACCTCGTCTCGACGCAGCGGTTAAAAAAATCGGTACACGTCAACGATAAAGGGGCCCATAAGGTCAAATGAGAGCCCCACCCAGGTAAAACCGAGGGCTGAAAGAAACGTGGCCCCCCGGGGCTCATCATCGGATTCGCGGCGGGCAAATTTCTTGATGTTTTTGCGGAGAAAAAAACACCGCGGATTTTGAGAACACTTAACACCCGGGGTCGCGTGAGCCGTGTTCTATCCCCGATAGGGATTTAGGGGGGATCGTCGCGGGATTTCCCCTTGAAAAGAAAAAACAAAAACCCGGGACATGTTTTATTTGTTTCATTCCTACGCCTGCACTGTAAAATACCCTAAGCACCCTAATGTACTCTGTAAGTGTTTTTCTGGCTAAGTATACCCAAGCACCCTAATGTACACTTAAATGTTTTTGGGTAAATATACCCCATAACCCTATAATGTACATCTGAAGTTTTCTGGCAAGTAACCCCTATAAACTATAAGTACTCTGTAATTGTTTCCGGGGTAAATATCCCATAACCTTAATTACATTGTAAATGTTTTGGCTAAGATCCCTAAACACCATATGCATCTGTAATGTTTCTGGCTATATACCCTAAACACCATAAGTACATTGTAAGTGTTTCTTTGGGGTAAGTATACCCTATAACACTATAAAGTACATCTGAAGTGTTTTTTGGTAAATAACCCATAAAAAAATATAATGACATCTTAAATGTTTTTTGGCTAAGTTACCCATAACACTATAATGTTTGTAAGGTTTCTGGCTAAGTATCCCTATAAAAAATAAGTCACTGTAATGTTTCTGGTAAGTATAAAACCCTTAACCTATAAGAATTGTAAATAAAAGGATTTTGGCTAAGTATACCCTATAACACTAGACGTGTCTCTGGCTGTTCTTACTATCAAACCCCATTACAAAAATTTCAGTATTTGGGGGGTCGGGTGGGGCAGTGGTAACACACTTTCCTTTCACCTAGGGGTGGGGGTTTTTATTTCCCTTCGGGGCTGAAAAAGGTTTTTTGGGCACCTCCCCCCACCGTGGGTTTTTTCCCCCCGGGGACTCCGGTTTTTCCTCCCACAGTAAGACCCCCCCGCGCTTCCCCCAGGGCCAACAAGCAAAGTTAATAATCAATATTTTTTTCGCAAAATTTTTGTTAAAAAATGAAGTTTCTATCAGAACCTTACAATAATTTACATTATTAAATATTTAATTATCATTGAATTAGTGTATTAAAGCATTTTAAAGGTTTAAATTTACATTTGACGTGATTTTTAAAAAAATGCTGAAGTTTTTCAATGTTTTAATTCCCCAAATAATTTAAACATTACTCACAAGTGTAATTTTTATTAATTACCCACTATTGAAAACAAAACGTCTTTTATAAGACCCGTCCCCCAACTTTTTTCACACGCTCCATCTATGGGTTGGGGTTCAAACTACGAATCAACTTGTATCGCCCTTTTTAAGGTTTATAATTGTAAACTGTGATTTTTTTTGCTAGTAAAGCAAAAAAAAGAGTACCAGACCTGTATCGTTTTTATAAAAGAAAAAAGAAAATATTTTTAAAACAAAAAATGGGATTTGGAAAAACAGAAAAGGGGGATTTGTAATTTTTTTAAACCCGGGGGAGAGCCCCGCAGATAAGAGAGCGACTCACGATAAGATTTAAAATTACGTTATGATACAGTTTTTTACAGCTTTTAAAAAAGACATAATTGAATGCAATTTTTATAACTTTTTAAACCCCCCCTTTCTATAAACAGTTTGAGACCGTATGTAATAGTAAATTCATTTATTCTTAATAAATTAAAAAAATAGTTTTTAAACCATACTTTTTTTGGGACTTTTCTCGTCACCATACATTATTTTGACCTTTTGAATTCTATATTTTTCATTTACACTGCAGCCCCACTATAACTTTACCAAGCCCCCTTGAAGTTTAGTCCCTAATTTCTTTTTTATAGTCATTTAAAATTTGTGACGTCAAATTGTCACCGGGTAACGAAAGAGGGGTGTTGAAAAGGCGTTCCTCTTTGACGATAATTCATTCATGTCGGGCAAAAATTCTGGGTATGTCTTTAAAAAAACTTGTAAATGTAAATATAAGCATTGAACTGCTTTTGTTTTTAATTTCGGCGATGAACCCAAAAGGACAAAAGGGAAAAATTTAAAGAAGCGCGCTGCGGGGTCAGTTGAATTTCCTTTTCCCAGTTTTGGCATTCATCAGCCCATAAATTTCCACTGAAAGCAGTTTAATGCTTAAAAGGTTAAAGTCATTTTGTAATTTTTTTCCTTGCATTATGGACTGTAGTACAATGTACGATTTTTCCCCTTCCCCCATTTCAAAAATTTCATATTTTAACATATTTTTTTGCAAAGCTTGCAAAAGGATTGGACACAAGTTATAACATCTATACATCACACTAATGTTTATTTAGATAAAACGATATAACTAGTAACATTTTTTTGCACACAAACAAATAATTTACAGCATAAAAAATTTTATAAATTAAAAGTTGTAAAATAATTTGGGCCTTTTTAAATCGCTAATGGACACATGGAAAGATCCATTTTTGTTTTCCGAATTTTGATAAAAAAATCATCAACAAAGTAATTGAGTGTGATGTTTTTTAAACAATACAGATTGAAATAACGGTTTCATTTTTCCACTATCATTTTGAGATTTTTTTACTCTCCAGAAAGGTTTTTTTAATGGCTTTTGAAAAAGTGTCCTTTTAAATTTTTTTGGGAATTTTTTTTAAACGGGAATTTTTTCATCTTTTTTTTATTTTTTCCCCTATTGAAGAAAAATTTGGGGGGTTTTCATTATTTCACGATTTAATTTCATAATTCCCAGAAATTTTATCTTTTTTTATTTTTTATCTATTTTTTGGAGGTAAATTCTTTAGGATATGAACAATTTTGGTACAATTTTTTGAAAAATAATTTTTTGTGTATTTTTTAGTCTAAATGTTAACACGTGACTGTGTTCCGCCACGTAGGTACATGCAAATTTTTTGTCTCTTTTTGTTGGGAAATCCATTGGATAAATCCGGGAAAAAGTTTTCTAGTCTTGATGAAAGGTAGCCAGTGTTCCTATCAGAACCCCCCGCCCGAAACACTCTCAGATAACATTGCAACAATTCACCACGAGGTTTTTTTTGGGCGCACTTTTTCTTGTTGATTGGGGAACGATGTAACTTTTTTTGAATGAACCCCCTGTCACCAAAACTGGCGGGAAACGGGGCGTCTTCTCCTTTGGCATAAAAAAAATAGGTGGAAAAAATGACTATAAAATTTTTTAAAACCTCAAAGACCGTATTTTTTTTATCAAAATACAGTAAAAGCAATTCTTAAATAAACGCTGTTCTTAAACCGCTATAATAAATCAACGCTCGGCATTTTACATTGACCCCAACCCCCTTTTTGTTCGTCGGTTCTTGCTGTGGAGATGCTGTAAAATTTCTTTTCCTAGACATGTTTTTATTTTGTTCTAAAAAATAATGCGTAAAAACATTTTTCCTTGTTCTGAAAAACCCAAACCCCATTTTCTTTTGTCGCCAAAAGACCCCGACATCTCGGATACCCCGGTTGATTAGACAAACTAGGGTACTCTTAACCACGGTTATCGCCCCAAAAACCAAACGTTTGTGTTAAGTAGCTTGTTTTAAACCAACCTGGGTATTCGGCGATTTTTCCCTCAGTATTCATCTAAATTCCAAAGATATTTTCCCTGTGGGCTTTTTTCTAACGCATGATCCGGCGCCGGCTGGCCAAAAATCAGCTGTCTGAGAAGTTTTTTTATTTCTTTCGGAAACCAAAAAACGAAACTCCTTTTTTGCCCAATAAAGAGATATTTCATTGTCATTAGCCTTCCAGGCAAAATTTAAAATGTTTGATCTTTTTTTTGGGTAAAACCCAAAAAGAATCCCCTTCCAAAAAAGTTTTGTCCTATCCTCATATAGTCAATGCTTGCATTAAAAATGAATAAATTTTGAAATATATGACTGTTTAAATACATTAGGGGGCCCCAAAAAGCAACTCTTGAGGGACGCAACAAACTTTTGCTAGCCTAAACCCCCTCCTGTAAAAAACCTTTTTCCCCTCATGATAAACAACCTGAATAAAATATAGGGGTAAAAAGGAGTTTCTGAAGCCTGATCGAACTCTTTAAAAAATATTGTTTAATTAAACAAAAATAAATCGAGTTTTTTTCTGTAGAGATTTTTTTCCCAAAAATTTTGGATATTTTTACTCAAAACCCACCGGTATTCCCTTGCCTTCTATCTCCCTTTCATTTAAATAGAATTTAACTTTCCCCATTTTTTATTTTGTCGTTTTTTCCCTTTTGGTATTGTTCGCCCCCGGGTTCATCAAATCCCCATCCAAGGAAATTTTCCTTTAACTGGGGGTTTTCCCTTAAAACCCTGTATTCTTTCCTAGGGGGAAATTTATTCGGGGATTTTTTCCCATCGTCTAAAACCTACACGAGCTTCTCCTATCGTTTGAAGAATTTTTAGAAACCCCCACCCCCCCCCCAACCCCCTGCAATAAAAAACGCATTGACATGAAATAATAAAAATCAGCTGCATAAAAAACAGGTATAAAAATTTATGGGGAGCACGCGTTGGCAAATGTTCAGGTTGAACAGTTCTTTAAAATTTCTTTGGGCGTGTTTAAATATAACCTAGATTGATTTGGGTCTTGTTTAATACTGATAAACATCATTAAGATTAAGTGATTTTTTCTGAATTTTAGTCGTGTGGTTGAGTTAAAGGTTTTTTTATCATAAGTTTTGGTTCTAAAAGTTCGGAAAAGCGCCCTATGGGCCCCAAAATGTCTGTATGTGTACTTTTTCTCCCCCTTTTCAAAATTTACTCGGCACCAAAAATAAGTAGCCCTTTTTTTTGGCAACCCGAAAAAACAAAAACAGGGTTTCCATGGTTCACGGGCACTAGAAACACAGAAAGGGGTCGTTAACTTTTTTGGGGCCCGTCAGAAGGTCACACAGGGGCTTCCCCAAAATATTTTAACAAGTACATAGGTAAGTTGGTGATTGCATGTTATAAGTGGAGTTAATTCATGACTACCTCATGGAATCAGGGGTTTTTTCTCATCGAGTGAAAAGTTTTCCCTCTAGGAAAAATCTTGTTGTAACTGAACATAAAAAAAGTTATATTCCTGAAATATTTTTGTAAAATAATCTTTTTTAAATTTTTAAAAAAAAAAAAATAGTTTTTTTTGAAAAAAAATTTTTTCCATGGGAACTAAAAAAAAAATTCCGGGGGGGGAAGGGAAGCAATTTTTTTTAAAATAAACTTTTTGTTATTTTTGGGTTTTTTTTTAAAAAAAAGAAAAAAAAGGGGCCTTTTTTTTAAAATTAAAATTTGTTTTTATTCCCTTA
>NW_022980740.1:0-14089 GCF_902652985.1 Pecten maximus
ATTGTATTATGCAGGAGTATTCTTCCATAGCATACTCTGTGTGTACACTCATCGTAGCATCATAGAGATTTTATCTGCCACCGTAGGGATGTCATAGTATGTATCCCAAATGTAAGCTTTCGGTTGATTTTCTCAAATATATGTAGTAAGTTGTGGACAAAGGTTTTATACGCTATAGGTGGCGCGACCGCATCCCTCATTTTGTTCCTCTAACGGTCTAGAATGTTCTTCATTCTACTTTATCCTTGATGTGACATTCCTAAACCAAAGTTGGAAGAATAGACAATTTTCCAGATAGACTAATGCTTTGTCGTCTTTCTTAGCAGTTCCACGTTTCATTAAACAACAAAACCTTTAAGCAACCATCAGAGCTACATACAGACGGGGTTTTGTACGATTTTCTTCCGTCTTTAGTTCTGTGAGAATGGGGGCTGCAGTGGCTGGAATTTATCCCTTGGTGAAGCTTTTCAGCAGTAAGCAATTCCAGGATTAACATTAATGGCCTTCCACCGTATTTGTTCGGCTGTGGTATTTTTCTTCATCAGCCACGTGCACGTGCAAGACGCGGGAAAAGAACATGCCTGCTGTATCAATAATTCTACCTAGTGCTCTTATATCAGCGTCAAGCTTTCCTTGTAGTCTACGGTATTTCTCTTATAAACAGATTTCTTGTTTTGGTCGAGGGTATTTTCAGAATGTGTAGGGTTTGTAGCAGTTTTCCAATTTGCATGGCGTATGTTCTGGGGTATATATACAATGTAGTAACCCTGGATGTTTTTAACACCAAGCATCATCTCCTGACGACATCCATTTGTCAGACAAAGAATTTCGTGAAGACTTAGTCTATAAAAGTAAAAGGTCAGTGCTGATCATGGGAATGGTGGTAAAATAACTCGCTAGATGAAAATTGATCAAGATGGAATTAATGATCGAAACGGAAGGTCAGTGGAATAAAAAAAACATGTGAATTCATAAAGTATTTAAAGACACTAAATGTAAACATACATGTACACTTTTCCATTGTGACAGATGGCAAGTACGCAGTACTACAAGGTTGGCCAAGTGATTGAGTCATGGTAGATCCTTCGCAACTGCCACATTCCTTAAACCGAAAACTGAATTTGCGATTATAATTGAAGAGTATAAATTTATTTAACTGGTCTTTGTAATAAGGAGTTCGGTGTGATGTACACGGATGACAATGATAAAACACAGGTTGGCGTTGCAACATGGATATCGGAATACGCCAAACTTGAGACAGGGTTGACTGAAACGACAAATTTAGATATACCAAAATAAAACTACACTGTTTTGGCGAAAATGAAAACTTTTGAAATTTAACGCCATCAAAATTTCACCAAAATACTATATAGATACAGCATCAGCTGTATAGTCAAGGGGAGCTGGCAAATGGTGACAATCACCGGCGGCTGTAAAATCATGACAATTTACGGGGACTGTCTAACGTTGTCAATCATCGACCTCCTCCAAATGGCGACAGTCAACGGGAGCTGATAAACAGCGACGATCCCTGGTGGCTTTAAAACGGCAACATCTACCCGGGACTGACAAACGGCGACAGTCACTGGCGGCTGTCAAACGGCGACAGTCAGTTTCGGCTGTCAAATGGCGACAGTCACTGGCGGCTGTCAAACGGCGTCAGTCAGTTTCGGCTGTCAAATGGCGACTGTCAAACGGCGACATTCACTAGCGGCTGTCAAACGGCGACATTCACTAGCGGCTGTCAAACGGCGACAGTCACTAGCGGCCGTCAAATGGCGACAGTCACTGGCGACTGTCAAATGGTGACAGTCACTGGCGGCTGTCAAACGGCGACAGTCACTAGCGGCCGTCAAATGGCGACAGTCACTGGCGACTGTCAATTGGTGACAGTCACTGGCGGCTGTCAAATGGCGACAGTCACTGGCGACTGTCAAATGGCAACAGTCACTGGCGGCTGTCAAACGGTGTCAGTCAGTTGCGGCTGTCAAACGGCGAAAGTCAATGGCGGCTGTCAAATGGCAAGTCACTAGCGGCCGTCAAACGGCGTCAGTCAGTTGCGGCTGTCAAATGGCAACAGTGAATGGCGGCTGTCAAATGGCGACAGTCACTGGCGACTGTCAAATGGCGACAGTCACAGACAGCTGTCAAATGGCGACAGTGACTGTCGGCCGTCAAATGGTGACAGTCAACGTTTGTGGCCAAGAACACTTTCAATAGCATTTTGATGAAAGAAAATGGCAACTGTATAAAAATCATGCTAACAGTGTATTGTCTCAAAATATTGGATTTTATTAGTCGAACTGATTGTTTTCTGAGATAAATATGTGCTCTTACAGATGCATGAAATAAATGAGCCTTTATTGAATAAATCAGACTACAAAGATATTAATTCAACCATAGTCCCATGACAAAAGTCAACCACAAGTTGGTGACGCCGAGGAAAGGTGTAAGGTCATTCATCCAGGTAAATATTACACACACAAACTTGTATTTATTTTCCCGGCTGAATGACCTTATACCTCGGCGTCACCATCACCTCTCTTCGTTTTTATGTTACTGAATGCACTTGATTCCCCGATATATCTAGTACAACATTGACTGCCTGTATATAACGACTCCTGTCTTATGTGACCTTACTGAAGACGGCCCAATTCTCTTTCTGTTAAAGGTGATCTGTATGAGGCGCGTGTCTGCCTATCTGACAAACAAACGACTGTAATTATAGAGTCCCTGACTCCTTAAATGTCTGCAATAAGCGACTTTTGAAACGACCCCTGCAAAAAGTATGTACACCCACCATCGAACAAAGATAAATAGATTCAAGATGCTTTTTATGTTTCAGGACACTTTATGTCCGCTGAAAGTAGTAACTGTTAAAATTACTTCTGTATCAACTTTTACCTAAAGTCTATAGGTGTTCTTTACTTCCGCTGTAACGACATTGTTGACGCTGCCTGTTGGTTCCTATGGGTTGTCAAAACATTACAGTTGGTTGGTAATTGAACTCGATCTTTGTGTGATGCATTAACAAATTTGTCATCGGCCGTAGTTTATTAAAGAAATAATTAACGATGATTCGTGTATTGTTGCAGGATATACAACTCGGACTCGGATATTTTGCAATTTTAATTAATAACTCAGGCCTGCGGCCTTCGTTATTAATTTAATTGCAAAATATCCGAGTCCGAGTGAGTTATTAATTAAAATTGCAAAACATCCGAGTCCGAGTTGTATATCCTGCAACAATACACGAGTTAAAGTTGATTATTTCTATTCTACCATGTACTGTTTAGTTCTGAGATCGACCTCTTTCTAATAGAAAAAAAGCAAAGAAACCCCGAGAAAACCTTGTAATTTATTTCTGGAGTATTGCATTATTTGTTGATGAAATATACAGGCAATACAGTACTACGATCAAGAGCATCTATCATATGGCGTTGATTTTGGAAAAAAGGGATAAAAAAAAAAAAAAAAAAAGGCGGGGCCTCCGTAGGATTCGAACTCGCATCGTGATAAAAATTTATTGAAAGACTAACCGATTAGCCCACTCGGCTATAGTAACCTTTTATAAAATGTGTGAATATTAGATATATAAAATTGTAACAGCCGTGACTCACTACCGTGTATTATTGGCACGAGCGTGGGTTATTGGAAAATAATACATGGTTTTAAACCAATCAAAAGTGGCGTTACATAACAAACATGGTAGAATTGTTGTTTGATGGGTTGATCGTCCCGTAAACAGTCATGGTCATTTTGAAGCGGAACCTCCTTGTAGTACACCATGTAGCTGGTGGCTACATCATTGAACAATATACGGGATGCCCGACGCATGCAATATAGTGTAACAAGGGTAAATTTTCTGACTCAAGGACACAGCCACGTCGGTGCAGACCGGTCCTTTTCTCTGCCTCCCGCCCACCTCGGATCTTCACCTGCGGTTACGTAGGCTTAACACGCTAGCCGACTGAGCTATCGCGGCTCCGCTACCTGTTGTAGCGAAAGAGACAAAACAAAAAACAAACAAAAACTGTCATTCTCTATTGCTTTTTAGGGGAAGTTTAAAATACACAGACATATCTTATCTCTTTATTGTAACACTCGTGACCTTTACCTTTCCATTTTTTCTTTGTCTTGTCCTTTTCACAACTAATTTTTTTTCTGTAATATCCCTAGAAACCGGATGTAGCGAGAACGTTCCACATTTGTTGCGTTCCTACACGTATTTGTAGGTTTGGTGTTGGTATAACAACGATTCCAAATTCTTAACCGTCTCAAAGCGGTTCACATTTTTCCCCGTGGTTATTGGGCCTTTAGCAGCCAGCAAATGTCTTTCTCAACTCCCTGGGCAGCATATAACCGGAGTGTCGTTTTGGTGCCAACAACTTCAATAAAACATTTCTTGCACTAATCTACCCTATTACGTACCAATTTACAGTCGAGTTGACTGGAACAATGGTGTAGAAGTTCTTGTTCAAGGATACAACACAGTGTCCTTGGCCTTGTACCCAAGCATCCTAACACTACACCAACATGTCCTCAAATAGGGTAAATATACCCATTCTATGTCTTCTTCCCAATTATCGTAATAATTAGATTTGGTATAGTCATTGTTGCGTTGATCAACGCTGATGCCAATGGGTCAAGAGCTTTTTTCTCTAACCTTGACTTGAGCCTTGTTTTTGTGGAAGAGAACAAATCGCTTGTTGGTAGCATGCTTGTTCGTTACTACTGTAGGTGTTTTACTTCATCGAAATAGATAAGGTCATGTGAGGACGGTGATACGATGTGATAGCTATAGAAGACAACATAAACACGAAAACAGCAGTGAGTAGCGAAAGGAAAGGATTAAGGATCCTAAGTGTTGTCAAGGAATCAGAAGATCTATTTAAGTATCTTCAATGTCCCCTAAATAGAAGCGACGAACGGAAATCCCCGATTTCTTTCTGGACTCCTTTTATGGTCAACAGGCAAAACTTTTTACGAGCCTTATTCTTGGAGTCTACAATGTCCCCGGAATAGAAGACAAAGGAGAACTTCCTCCCACCCTGCACGGGCCCCTCAATTAGTCACCTCTTATGGCAAACGGTGAGATGCGGCTGGCATATTTTTATAGCATAACTATTGTGTGTATGTATTGGTTTATAGGTATCATGTCAACGTCTACCGGCATTATCGGTGTATAATTGAAGTATTTTTCTCCTTTTTCAAAATATGGACAATACAAAGTTTCACCTGTGTGGACGGACAGAATTTGCCCATTTCTATATCCTCAAGCAATACAAATGAGCCGGGAGTAATTGTAGAATGTAGCTGTCTGGCTGTGCCCTTTTAATAATCGAGAGTCGACATGGCTTCACCTGGGAGACAGCGGTTTAACTCGATACGCGCACTCAGCGAAGGGTGGATGATAAACTATATTTGACCTAAATTCGGGTGACGGGATATACACTGGATACGGAGTCGTGAAAGGTAAAGTATTAACTTTATCATGTTAAAGCATGCTAATTTGTTGACCTCGTGGTTAGTGCTGAATCATAGATATATTTAGATATGGCCATGGTCTTATTTACTTACATGTATATTCTCAAACGGCTTTGCTAGGTCTTTGAAAATATTGAGCATGATATATACGTTCACTGTATACGTAGATCTCTCTGCACGCTGGAAATGGCAAAATTAAACGCACATAGGTTGCTATATAATGTATTTGACCAATGTCGGGGGTGTTCTGTAGGTTGGGTGAAAGCATTGTGTTCTGGTATTTTTCGCTTTTCTCTAAACAATCAAGTATCACCCTTTACAATGTCTCACAATTGCCCTTGAACGTTCGCCCCTGTGATAAAAGCTTTGTGCTCTTTCCCCTGACCGAGAAATATCAGAGTCACTAATGCGTAAACTTAGTTGCTACTCCTGCTTAGCGCTCAGCATAGTGGGAATGGGACGACTGGTTGGCCCGTTGTCAGTATAATGTGACTGATTGTGATGTCATGTTGGTGTCTTCGGCAGTAAGCTTCGGTGAGATGTAGCTCTATACAGAAATAATGGGACAATTACGCGCATTCCGCAGCCTCAAAAATTCATGTAGCTCATACATAGGGAAGACCGTCCTTAAATTGTCATAGCTGTTGATAGGACGTTATCATCACAGAAAAAAGAAAAATAGCTAAGCAAATGTATTTCTTTTGAAGACTGATGAAGCGCAACACCCAAGTTCAAAGTTATCAACTTCGAGGCTGTTGTGCGACCTCGAGATTTGTTGATTTGTTTGATTCGAGATGTTTTGGTTTACCTACAAGATGGCGATGACTGGATCCTCGTTTTTACAATGACACAGTTCAGGGGAAACAGCGAAAATGAACGTGACGACTGAATTAGACTTACCACCTGTCTCTAGAATATCAAAATTATAGATTTGGTCTGAAGAATATGTCTGATTCTAAGTTTTAAACTGGGGGGGTGGGGGGATTTATTATTAGAATTTAGTGGGACAATTCTAACAAAACGTTAGGGGCTGGTAGTCAGTTTACGACTGGAGTAACGAGTATGGCTTCTCCCTGTGTTCACGACGGTCTATTTATCCTCCAATGTTACTGTCCGTCACGCATCACTGTGGTACTGTAATATCATTCCACATGGCACTGTATAATTATATTCTTATTCTAATTCTTTTTAATGGGTTTTAATTTCACTATATTCGATGATGGATCACTATCGTGAAATGTACGGAAAAGTGAACATGTATATATATCATTTATTTATTTATTAGATTCGCTCTGCCATTTAGACGCATGTAAACTATATAGCTAGTTTGCTACAGAACTGGCCCCGTTTAGATGACGTTGTTTCGTCCTGCAGTTTATATGTATATAAACCAGTTTGGTAAGGAGAGTTCCATGTTTATACACTTGTTCCGACAGCAGGCGCTTAACTAATTGCTAAAAACGGCCGGAACTTTTTTTTTTTGGTGTTTATAAAATTGATAACAACATCCGTTTTTCGTTATTTTTGACAAAACTATCAAATAGGCGTGGGTAGATTTAGAAAGTGTATTATTTCATTATCTGCGTTATTGAAATTAAGTGACATTTGGAAAATTTTCTCTTGTCCTTGAAGTAATGCCATCGGTTTACGGACACAAGCACCGTGCTGTAGACATTTAATTTGCTTTAATCACGATTCGAGTAATTCAATAAATACATCTTTACATTGATCATTGTATATTCTGTACCTTGTACGGTCAATGGGGCGTCACCGACATACAGCTGTCATACCCGAGAGTGTGAAAATCCAGTTACTTATGTTTTGTGTGAATAATCTTGAGCTATCTGTATGGGGCTTTAGAAATAAAAAAAAAAAAAAAAAAGGTTAAACAGAGCAGAAAGTAATAAATTTATATATATATAAATCAGTCCTAGAGAATATAAATGTACGCGACATAAAAACGCTGAATTTCTCGAATAACATCCTTCTGGGCGGCTTCTAAAAATCGGTCATGCTCACCCGTTTATTTATATCTGTGCGTAGTGATATTCCTTTAGCTATGCACTTTTAAGTTTTAGTTTACCACTTTCTGCACAATTTGTAACAAAAGATTTTCCTTAACAACAAAATATTTTTTAAGATTGTTTTGTATCAACTGCCTTCAAATATACGCAAACTAGTATTGCTTTTATTGTCTTTAACAATTGTGGACGAAATATTCAGTATGGTGGCATAGTGCCTACATTATTTCATACCTTAGCGACATTTGGAAGCTACCAGGGTTGGGAGTCCTGGATTCCATATTTTATAAAATGGCGCCTTTTCCAGGAGGCGTTTTTCTCATATTAAATTATTTTCATCTTTCGTATGCTGTGCTACATTCGGCACCATTCTACATAAATTCAAATTATACTGATGACAGCGACCTTGCGCCTCAAATATGGCTATTAAAGAATACACAATGGAACCTAATTGATTCTAATTGTCATCATGTAGTTATTTAACTAAGTATGATTTACTTTGACTTAGTTTATTCTGAACTCAGTCATTTAGTTTGTTCTGAACTCAGACACGAAGTTTAATCTGAATACATGCACTTAGTTCAACCTGAACTCAGGCACTAAATTTATTCTTAACTCAGGCACTAATTAAGTTTATCCTGAACTCGGGTACTAAGTTTAATTTGAACTCAGGCACTGAGTTTAATTTGAACTCGGGCACTAAAGTTAATCTGAACTCCGGGTCTTTGTTTCTTCTGAACTCAGGCAATAAGTTTCTGCTGAATTCAGACACTTAGTTTATTCTGAACTCAGGTACTAAGTTTATTCCTAACTCAGTCATTTAGTTTATTCTGAGCTCCGACACTAAATATTTTTTTAACTCAGGTACCTAGTTTATTGTGAACTCAGGTACCTAGTTTATTGTGAACTCGGGTACCTAGTTTATTGTGAACTCGGGTACCTAGTTTATTGTGAACTCATGTACCTAGTTTATTGTGAACTCATGTACCTAGTTTATTGTGAACTCGGGTACCTAGTTTATTGTGAACTCGGGTACCTAGTTTATTGTGAACTCGGGTACCTAGTTTATTGTGAACTCATGTACCTAGTTTATTGTGAACTCGGGTACCTAGTTTATTGTGAACTCAGGTACCTAGTTTATTGTGAACTCAGGTACCTAGTTTATTGTGAACTCGGGTACCTAGTTTATTGTGAACTCATGTACCTAGTTTATTGTGAACTCGGGTACCTAGTTTATTGTGAACTCAGGTACCTAATTTATTGTGAACTCAGGTACCTAGTTTATTGTGAACTCGTGTACCTAGTTTATTGTGAACTCCTGTACCTAGTTTATTGTGAACTCGGGTACCTAGTTTATTGTGAACTCCTGTACCTAGTTTATTGTGAACTCGGGTACCTAGTTTATTGTGAACTCGTGTACCTAGTTTATTGTGAACTCGGGTACCTAGTTTATTGTGAACTCGTGTACCTAGTTTATTGTGAACTCGGGTACCTAGTTTATTGTGAACTCATGTACCTAGTTTATTGTGAACTCGGGTACCTAGTTTATTGTGAACTCGGGTACCTAGTTTATTGTGAACTCATGTACCTAGTTTATTGTGAACTCAGGTACCTAGTTTATTGTGAACTCATGTACCTAGTTTATTGTGAACTCGGGTACCTAGTTTATTGTGAACTCATGTACCTAGTTGATTGTCAATTCAGGTACCTAGTTTATTGTGAACTCAGGTACCTAGTTAATTGTGAACTCAGGTACCTAGTTTATTATGAACTCGGGTACCTAGTTTATTGTGAACTCGGGTACCTAGTTTATTGTGAACTCAGGTACCTAGTTTATTGTGAACTCAGGTAACTAGTTTATTGTGAACTCAGGTACATAGTTTATTGTGAACTCAGGTACCTAGTTTATTGTGAACTCGGGTACCTAGTTTATTGTGAACTCGGGTACCTAGTTTATTGTGAACTCGGGTACCTAGTTTATTGTGAACTCGTGTACCTAGTTTATTGTGAACTCAGGTACCTAGTTTATTGTGAACTCAGGTACATAGTTTATTGTGAACTCAGGTACCTAGTTTATTGTGAAGTCGGGTACCTAGTTTATTGTGAACTCGGGTACATAGTTTATTGTGAACTCAGGTACCTAGTTTATTGTGAACTCAGGTACCTAGTTTATTGTGAACTCAGGTACCTAGTTTATTGTGAACTCCTGTACCTAGTTTATTGTGAACTCGGGTACCTAGTTTATTGTGAACTCAGGTACATAGTTTATTGTGAACTCAGGTACCTAGTTTATTGTGAACTCATGTACCTAGTTTATTGTGAACTCAGGTACCTAGTTTATTGTGAACTCAGGTACCTAGTTTATTGTGAACTCAGGTACCTAGTTTATTGTGAACTCGGGTACCTAGTTTATTGTGAACTCATGTACCTAGTTTATTGTGAACTCGGGTACCTAGTTTATTGTGAACTCATGTACCTAGTTTATTGTGAACTCGGGTACCTAGTTTATTGTGAACTCGGGTACCTAGTTTATTGTGAACTCGGGTACCTAGTTTATTGTGAACTCAGGTACCTAGTTTATTGTGAACTCAGGTACCTAGTTTATTGTGAACTCAGGTACCTAGTTTATTGTGAACTCGGGTACCTAGTTTATTATGAACTCATGTACCTAGTTTATTGTGAACTCGGGTACCTAGTTTATTGTGAACTCAGGTACCTAGTTTATTGTGAACTCAGGTACATAGTTTATTGTGAACTCGTGTACCTAGTTTATTGTGAACTCCTGTACCTAGTTTATTGTGAACTCGGGTACCTAGTTTATTGTGAACTCCTGTACCTAGTTTATTGTGAACTCGGGTACCTAGTTTATTGTGAACTCGTGTACCTAGTTTATTGTGAACTCAGGTACCTAGTTTATTGTGAACTCGTGTACCTAGTTTATTGTGAACTCGGGTACCTAGTTTATTGTGAACTCATGTACCTAGTTTATTGTGAACTCGGGTACCTAGTTTATTGTGAACTCATGTACCTAGTTTATTGTGAACTCGGGTACCTAGTTTATTGTGAACTCATGTACCTAGTTTATTGTGAACTCAGGTACCTTGTTTATTGTGAACTCAGGTACCTAGTTTATTATGAATTCAGGTACCTAGTTTATTGTGAACTCAGGTACCTAGTTAATTGTGAACTCAGGTACCTAGTTTATTATGAACTCGGGTACCTAGTTTATTGTGAACTCGGGTACCTAGTTTATTGTGAACTCAGGTACCTAGTTTATTGTGAACTCAGGTACCTAGTTTATTGTGAACTCAGGTAACTAGTTTATTGTGAACTCAGGTACATAGTTTATTGTGAACTCAGGTACCTAGTTTATTGTGAACTCGGGTACCTAGTTTATTGTGAACTCGGGTACCTAGTTTATTGTGAACTCGGGTACCTAGTTTATTGTGAACTCGTGTACCTAGTTTATTGTGAACTCGGGTACCTAGTTTATTGTGAACTCAGGTACATAGTTTATTGTGAACTCAGGTACCTAGTTTATTGTGAAGTCGGGTACCTAGTTTATTGTGAACTCGGGTACATAGTTTATTGTGAACTCAGGTACCTAGTTTATTGTGAACTCAGGTACCTAGTTTATTGTGAACTCGTGTACCTAGTTTATTGTGAACTCCTGTACCTAGTTTATTGTGAACTCGGGTACCTAGTTTATTGTGAACTCGGGTACATAGTTTATTGTGAACTCAGGTACCTAGTTTATTGTGAACTCATGTACCTAGTTTATTGTGAACTCAGGTACATAGTTTATTATGAACTCAGGTACCTAGTTTATTATGAACTCGGGTACCTAGTTTATTGTGAACTCAGGTAACTAGTTTATTGTGAACTCAGGTAACTAGTTTATTATGAACTCGGGTACCTAGTTTATTGTGAACTCGTGTACCTAGTTTATTGTGAACTCGTGTACCTAGTTTATTGTGAACTGTACCTAGTTTATTGTGAACTCAGGTACCTTGTTTATTGTGAACTCAGGTACCTAGTTTATTGTGAACTCGGGTACCTAGTTTATTGTGAACTCAGGTACCTAGTTTATTGTGAACTCGTGTACCTAGTTTATTGTGAACTCAGGTACCTAGTTTATTGTGAACTCAGGTACCTAGTTTATTGTGAACTTAGGTTCGTATAAGATAAGAAGATCTTGCACGACGCCGATTCGCCCGTTAACGATTCTACAATCATTTGTGCCGGTGAAACGTTGGAAATGGACCCCCGTGAACATACCCGTGGAAAATGGAAACATGGAACCCGGTTCCATTTTCAACGTTGAGAATGGGGTTCCATTTTCCACGGGGGTGCATTTTCAACGTTCCACCGGCTCTAGAGTCTAGTCCTGCATAAGTCTAGCTTTGTTGGTGAATACCTTGGTTATAGTTTATGAACAAAATTACATCACTACAAAAACCTGCTTATACATCAATCAATGTATACATCACAACAACAACACCTTTCTATCACAAAAGTAAACAAAAACAAAGACGGTGATAGTTTTATGATCATATTTAAAAAGTCTCGAATTGATATTCAAAAATTATATTTGATAAATGTTTTCTTATTTTCAGATTCATTTAGTCAGGAACCCATGGTTGTTAGACGTGTCCTAAATATATAATAATTAGTATTGTAGTTCTTAAATCTATCAACTAAACAATCACGAACTATATATATATTTGTATAAGTGTCATGGTGTCATCTGCGTCTACTTCAAAAAGTCAACTACTGCCTTACGGCCTTTCGGCCGGCGATTGTTTGTTTGTTTGTTTTCGGTTCTTATTGTCCCGTGGACAGGCACGCCATTTTAAGGCGGGGTTTCCATGTAGTAGTTGGTTACTACCTCACTGAACAACATACGGGAGGCTCGTCGCATGTCTCCATGAGCAATGAGGGTAAAGCTGACGAACCGACGCAGTTTTATTATTTATATACATGCCACTGCAGGGAAAATGAGCAGGAAGCGACAGATTGGAGGAAAGAGAGAGAAAGGCAATAATAAAAAAGAGAGGCATTTACAAAGTGATGAATATGGGTTAAAGAATCAGCAACATCCTGATAAAAAGACAGAGATGAAAGCAGAAATGAAAGAGAAGGGTAGGTATAACAAAGAAAGAATTAAAACAAACCAAACAGTAACAAAAGATGTCAACAACACATCCGTCATGTACATGTACTCTTGAAAATTATATATGTTCAGTTAAAAATATTCAAGTCCTAGCCAACCTGAAAGAGCAAGACTTAAGTGACAAAGATATTATCGCATTCAGGAACTTATAAGTCTCGTAACAAAGATAAATTTTCTGAATGTGTTTCAGGTGTAAAAACTAGATCTATGTCGCGATCGCACGACCACCAGAAACACACCAGGGTAGAATCATCCGAAGGAAGAAAATGGACTTCATTCGAAAGCACCCATTTACGGAGGTAGGTGGATCAGACATGTTAAACAGTCATACGCCAAGTATTTACTTCATCTTTGACTGTGTAAATGTTTAGATATCATACTTACTTCATAAATGACAGTGTGAATGTTTAAATGTCATATTTACTTTATCAACTATTATGTAAATGTACAGAAGTCATATCTACTTCATCAAATATTATGTAAATGAACGGAGGTCATATTTACTTCATAAAATACTATGTAAATGAACAGGGGTCATATCTACTTCATTATATATTATGCAAATGTTCAGAGGTCGTATCTACATATTTAAGATAATTTGTTTAGAGATAACTTCATAAATGATTGTAATTGCTTAGCGATAATAATAACGTCATGAATGACTGTAATTGTTAAAAGATTAACTGATTCCATGAACGACTATTGTTTAAAGATAATATCATGAATGACTATAATTGTTTATAGGTTTTGTTTACTTCATGAATGATTGAATGGATACACCTGTATGTATGTTCAGATCACTTTTGAATTGGCAAATCATTCATACATGACGATGTGTATATACTGTTAACGTAATAAATGTTTTATACATAGAAATCACATACGTATATAGTTAAAATGATAATGTGCACGAGAGATGCAGGGGAAATGTAATCTATACTCAAATTTCATTTACCTTAATAAAATGTTATTTGTCTCGAGTAACCTTTCCTATCTACGTTACAGAGCTGTCACCTTTATACCAGAGGATCATCAAGACTTTTGGGAATTGGTACAACAAATGGTGATGACCAAAACCAAAGAGGAATGTCAAGAACAACATCAGAAAGACATTGCCAAGGAAAGAAAACGTCCAAGCGTACATCTACTACCTGCTGAGGATAGCAACCATTGTAGAGATGAAGAATACAAATGTCAAGGTGCTGAAGTCAGCCGAACGAGTCGGATAACTTACAAATGTCAGGTTTGTAATGAGGGTTTCAGTCAAAAGAGCAACATGCAGTTGCATCTTCGGCCACATACCACTAGAAGAACGTGCAAATGTGACAATTGTGGTCGAGGTTTCAATGACAAAAGCTACAGATGTAAAAATGTTCGTATATATGATACAAAACATGTAATTGCTAAC
>NW_022980741.1:0-13807 GCF_902652985.1 Pecten maximus
TGTTTATAATAACAATGTAGAAAAAGTGAAATTGTTCCGCGGAAGGATTTTGTCTAGGTATTCATACGCACTTATCAGTGTTAATCTGGTCAAATTCATGGGCAAATGAAACAGATTAAGTTTGGTAGTTTCATTGAGTCCAACTTGAGTAGAAATTGAAATATATTGATATAAATTCTTTTCGCAAGTGTTGTAAAATAAAAATATAGTTTATAGTTAATGAATACAATATGTAAGGGAATGTGGTGATTTTACTGTTTTTACCTTTAATCTGAAACAAAAGATATTGGTAGGTATGGGTCATTGGCCCTTGATGACAGAACCAGTACATCGTTTAGGGTGAACCTTGGTACTGAACAAGATGACTGGGTGCTAAGTGAAGCGACTTACAGTTTCATCTCGACATGGGTACACACACTCATGGTTATGATAAGTGACTTCACACATGATAATACATGTAACATACTACCGATTAACAGTCACTTCGTCCTTCTATGATACTATGATTTACCTATGATGTTCTAATCAAAATGTATACGAATTTTATTTTCAATTTTAAAAAGAACATTATTTACACCCCGACAAATGTGCCGTACGATATCAAAGGTTATCGGTAAATAAGTGTTTTACATAACAGCCAGGAAGAGTGCAGTGAATGTAAGTGCCCGCAATAAATAACTTTGTACGGATAGCATTGCTTAATTATACAATTTGTTTTAATGAGAGTTACCTCCCTTGATCCCATAAGGTCTAGCGCAATTAATTGTCTAACCTTGAAATACAGATAATTGAACATATACACACATCAATACCATAATAGATAATCTAGAAAAGATAAATATGTATATACGATTGAGTCAGCTGTCGTCAAGTCGTGCTTTGAAAGTTTGACATGTTTCCATTCTTTCAGAGATTACCAAATTCTAGCTGAAATGGAAAGTTTGTATAATACCGTCAACCTCGAGGAACTCCAAGTTGTTGAAAGAAATGTTCCTGGGTTTCATTGGCTGTATCTCCATTTGCCCACTTTTTAAAATCACAATATGGGGAAAATGTTTTGATAGGGATTATAGTCTATTTCAAAGTAGTTCACCTTGTTTTTACCTGTGATTTACCTGTGATTTTCACCTGTGCTACCTGTGCTACATGGCTCATACCTATAAGGAACTATAAGATATACATTCGTGTAAGTAGCTACATGTATAATTTTATGCAGTACTTTATATAGGAAAAAATACACATTGATTTAATACAGTATTATTATTTTGTTGTTATTTATGATGCGCAATGTACTTGTTTATAAGTATTTATATTTAAATATACAGTACTTTATATGAAAAAAAAAAAATATTGTTTAAAAGCTATTAATGTTTAATATTAAAAGTAATAAGATGTATTTTCATTTGATGTTGTACAATTCAAAATTTATGTCAGCATTTAAATTTCGTTTACCTATCTACTATCTATGTTTATGTAAAGAGAATTCCGGTCGTTATCTAAGCTGATGTTAATTAAATTCACGAATAAATGATAAAATTTAAAAAAAATACTATAACTTAGTGTTATTTTCCCCACTTCTCGGGTACATAAATATACCTCTCTTTTTGCCCACTTTTTAGCACAGGTAAATCATATAGGTAAACACAGGTAAAATTATTATGGAACTGACTATAATTGGTTTTCCATTGTTCTCCTACAGTATGTATACACTTTTCTTTGTTCTAAAAAAAGTGGGCAAATGGAGAACACACCGTGTCATTGTAATAAGACAATCTATATTCCTTTTGCAATAAATAAACAGTCTTTTCTTTTTGGACTCACAAACAATAGTATTAATGCAACAGTTGATAATATAGTAATTCTTATCATCAAACAATACATTTATAGAACGAGGTGTCTTAATAAATCCTTAAATGTCAACGCATTGGCAAACAACATAAAAGATTACTACAATACGCAGAAATTTATATCAAACGGTCAGAACGATTTTTTCAAAGCCAAATTCACGAATACTTGGTGTAAATGGAAAAACTGTATTCGTCTTGATATCTAATAGTAAAAACTAATTCCTGACAGTTTGCAAACACTATTAAATTCCTTTTGTAACTAAAGCTACATTGTATGCCATTATCAATATTACTCCCCACATCTCTACCCTAAAGGAAACACTTTTGATTTCTATCTCTCTACGGAAATAAATAATTTACTCTATGTACATGTATTCAAATTAACCGCAACTATTCTCCTTGTTTCTATCACCTTTTTTTCTTTCTTTCCTCCTCCTTCCTTTCTTCCCTTCTCTTAAATATGTTATGTTTCAGTGTGAGAGTGGATATACTAGTAAGTATGCATGGGTGTATGGGTGTAAATGAAACAATAAATGAATATAAATATTGATACAATGAATAAGTTTTAAAATGTTGTATGTGAGGATATATGTGTGTATGTAGGAATATATATATATACATGTATGTACTCTATGAGTGAATGGAATGCAATTGTAAAAATATGAACATTAATGTAATACTGTCTCTGTGTGTTATGTGTATGTGATTATACATGTATATGTATTATACACCATGATTTCAAAATAAAAAATGAATTATAAAAAAAAAACATTTTATGTTACAGAGTAGAATCCAGCGATAATTATAGGATGACATGAATACCTATAGATATCATACTTAATTCATCAATGACACGACAGGACGATTATTTTACTTCGTATCTCCAAATTACACAATATACATGTATAAAATGGTAATATGTTATAACTGGTTCTAGACCTAAAATGACGTTAAGTATTCTGAAGCCCATGCTTGACATCTTGATAGTTTATGTAAAATATATGAAAAAAAATGTATTGTTTTTTTTATTATGTGCCTTACAATTCCATGTCTCCCTAACATTACATGTTTCGGACATTCCTAACTGCTATTAACATCCAGATATAGTAATTAAGCGTCTTAATCAACATCTTTCACAAATTTATATTCTGTTTTTCGTGTTTTATATGTTCACATTGAGTAAACGTTTTCTTACTAACTTTTTTAAGTATGACTTACTCTATAAAGTCGATGTTGGTAAACAGGAATACCTGTCACATACCTGTAAAGTCTGGACAACCATGTTTTTATAAAGGAGCTTGTCTTCACTGGTCTTCATTTATGTATTGATACAGGGAGCTTTGTCCTTGTAGTCGATGAACTCCGGCAAGTAATGCATCTGTGTATATCCTAAGATTTAGGATAAAATGTCTTACTGTTTAGCTGTGAAGTATTATACTGGTAACGCCTCTGTTGTTGTTTTTGCGGGATATTATACTACTGGTAACGACTCTGTTGTTTTTGCGGGATATTATACTGGTAACGCTTCTGTTGTTGTTTTTGCGGGATATTATACTGGTAACGACTCTGTTGTTGTTTTCGCGGGATATTATACTGGTAACGACTCTGTTGTTGTTTTTGCGGGATATTATACTGGTAACGCCTCTGTTGTTGTTTCTGAAGGATAGTATACTGGTAACGCCTAAGTTGTTGTTTTTGCGGGATATTATACTGGTAACGACTCTGTTGTTGTTTTTGCGGGATATTATACTGGTAACGCTTCTGTTGTTGTTTTTGCGGGATATTATACTGGTAACGACTCTGTTGTTGTTTTTGCGGGATATTATACTGGTAACGACTCTGTTGTTGTTTTTGCGGGATATTATACTGGTAACGCCTAAGTTGTTGTTTCTGAAGGATAGTATACTGGTAACGCCTAAGTTGTTGTTTTTGCGGGATATTATACTGGTAACGCCTAAGTTGTTGTTTTTGCGGGATATTATACTGGTAACGCCTAAGTTGTTGTTTTTACGGGATATTATACTGGTAACGCCTATGTTGTTGTTTCTGAGGGATATTACACTGGTAACGTCTATGTTGTTGTTTCTATGAGATATTATACTGGTAACACCTATGTTGTTGTTTTTACGGGATATTACACTGCTAACGCCTCTGTTGTTGTTTTTGCGGGATATTATACTAGTAACGCCTAAGTTGTTGTTTTTGCGGGATATTATACTGGTAACGCCTATATTGTTGTCTCTATGGGATAGTAATAGAGTCCATCATATGTAGTATGTGGGATTGGGAAATTCTATTCGATGGATGTAGAATTTGGGGTCAGAACCAAGGCTTGCCGAGGTTTTGACCCAAATTCTATACCCGAGGGTAGAATTTCCCCTTTCCCACGTACCTATCATATGATGGACTATTTTCTCACACCTTTTTCGTGAAATGCATGGGGAAATCGATCCAACATATCGAAACTATATAGAAACTTTGTATTTTTCTCGGTGACCGACAATAAAACCAATTACATATTTCCAAAGATAAGAAAAAAGTATGGTATACCTATCATGAAAAATAAGCTGACTGTCAAAATGTAAAGATAACAACAAATATAAATTAATGCTTGTCAGAGGCCATCGGCTTATTGGCTTTCCGGAAACTGCCGACTGATGTTTGACATCTGGTCATATTCCTTCTCCTGTGCTTGCTTGCACAACGAAAAATATTTAATCTTCCGCTGTAAAAATGAATTCTCGACAAACAGTAATAATATGACTGAATATATATAAGTCAATGATCACAATTAATAATTTGTTCAAATGGCACTTAGAAAAAATGTATAGTGCATTTGTGAAAGTTACTATACATATAAACATACAGAAAGATTTACCCACTGACGTCACACAATTAAAAGTAGTCTCGGACCTGATGTCACTCGGTGAACCTATGTGGGACTAATAGAATCGTTCACCCCCTTAGGGGTGAGACAGGGAATTCTCTTACCCTGGACAGGGATACCCGCAGTTTTACCGGGGTGAGATTTTCTTATCTCACCCAAGGGAAAAGACAAGCTACACATGCTCTTTGAACGTGCTCTTGTTCTCGATAGGGTGACGTCACTATGACCTGACCCGGAATGTTTGAATGTTAAATATCAGTATTATTCACAAAAGAAATTAAAATAAGTATTAATTATCAGAGTTAACTGAGTGTTTGGTGTTCTTTTTGACAAGCTAAATCGGAACCATATAGTATTTGTATGAAATCAACATAGTAAGGTGTAAAGCGTCCCTCGATCCCCCCTCGGGTTAAGATCCCCCTACCTCATCCCAAAAGCGGTGAAATATTCTATTAACCTCAATCCGAGAAGAACATTCTTAAGTTGTCAAACACGAGGATTCCCATTCGCTATTGTGTGTAGTAAGGCTTTTATACTGGTAACGCCTATGTTGTTTTTTCTATGGGATATTATACTGGTAACGCCTATGTTGTTGTTTCAGAGGTATATTATACTGGTAACGCCTGTTTTCCTTTTTTTTTCTTTTTTATTTTCGGGGAATATTATACTGGTAGATAACCCTGTTAGGACAGGTACAGAGATAACCTTGTTAGGATAGGTACAGAGATAACCCTGTTACGATAGGTACAGATATAACCCTGTTAGGACAGGTACAGAGACAACCCTGTTAGGATAGGTAGAGAGATAACCCTGTTACGATAGGTACAGATATAACCCTGTTAGGATAGGTACAGAGATAACCTTGTTAGGATAGGTACAGAGATAACCTTGTTATGATAGGTACAGAGATAACCTTGTTAGGATAGGTACAGATATAACACTGTTAGGATAGGTACAGATATAACCTTGTTAGGATAGGTACAGAGATAACCCTGTAAGGATAGGTACAGAGATAACACTGTTAGGATAGGTACAGATATAACCTTGTTAGGATAGGTACAGATATAACCTTGTTAGGATAGGTACAGAGATAACCTTGTTATGATAGGTACAGAGATAACCTTGTTAGGATAGGTACAGAGATAACCTTGTTATGATAGGTACAGAGATAACCTTGTTAGGATAGGTACAGAGATAACCCTGTAAGGATAGGTACAGAGATAACCCTGTTAGGATAGGTACAGAGATAACCTGGTTAGGATAGGTACAGATATAACCTTGTTAGGATAGGTACAGAGATAACCTGGTTAGGATAGGTACAGAGATAACCTTGTTAGGATGGGTACAGAGATAACCTTGTTAGGATAGGTACAGAGACAACCTTGTTAGGATAGGTACAGAGATAACCTTGTTAGGATAGGTACATATATAACCTTGTTAGGATAGGTACAGAGATAACCCTGTTAGGATAGGTACAGAGATAACCTTGTTAGGATAGGTACAGATATAACCTTGTTAGGATAGGTACAGAGATAACCCTGTTAGGATAGGTACAGAGATAACCTTGTTAGGATAGGTACAGAGATAACCTTGTTAGGATGGGTACAGAGATAACCTTGTTAGCATAGGTACAGAGATAACCTTGTTAGGATAGGTACAGAGATAATCTTGTTAGGATAGGTACAGAGATAACCTTGTTAGGATAGGTACAGAGATAACCTTGTTAGGATAGGTACAGAGATAACCTTGTTAGGATAGGTACAGAGATAACCTTGTTAGGATAGGTACAGAGATAACCTTGTTAGGATAGGTACAGAGATAACCTTGTTAGGATGGGTACAGAGATAACCTTATTAGGATAGGTACAGAGATAACCTTATTAGGATAGGTACAGAGATAACCTTGTTAGGATAGGTACAGAGATAACCCTGTTAGGATAGGTACAGAGATAACCTTGTTATGATAGGTACAGAGATAACCATGTTAGGATAGGTACAGAGATAACCTTGTTAGGATAGGTACAGAGATAACCTTGTTAGGATAGGTACAGAGATAACCTTATTAGGATAGGTACAGAGATAACCTTGTTAGGATAGGTACAGAGATAACCTTGTTAGGATAGGTACAGAGATAACCTTGTTAGGATAGGTACAGAGATAACCTTGTTAGGATGGGTACAGAGATAACCTTGTTATGATAGGTACAGAGATAACCTTGTTAGGATAGGTACAGAGATAACCTTGTTAGGATAGGTACAGAGATAACCTTGTTAGGATAGGTACAGAGATAACCCTGTTAGGATAGGTACAGAAATAACCCTGTTAGGATAGGTACAGAGATAACCTTGTTAGGATAGGTACAGAGATAATCCTGTTAGGATACATGTAGGTACAGAGATAACCTTGTTAGGATAGGTACAGATATAACCTTGTTAGGATAGGTACAGAGATAACCCTGTTAGGATAGGTACAGAGATAACCTTGTTAGGATAGGTACAGATATAACCTTCTTAGGATAGATACAGAGATAACCCTGTTAGGATAGGTACAGAAATAACCCTGTTAGGATAGGTACAGAGATAACACTGTTAGGATAGGTACAGAGATAACCTTGTTAGGATAGGTACAGAGATAACCTTGTTAGGATAGATACAGAGATAACCTTGTTAGGATAGGTACAGAGATAACCCTGTTAGGATAGGTACAGAGATAACCTTGTTAGGATAGGTACAGAGATAACCTTGTTAGGATAGGTACAGAGATAACACTGTTAGGATAGGTACAGAGATAACCTTGTTAGGATAGGTACAGAGATAACCTTGCTAGGATAGGTACAGAGATAACCCTGTTAGGATAGGTACTGATATAACCCTGTTAGGATAGGTACAGATATAACCTTGTTAGGATAGGTACATATATAACCTTGTTAGGACAGGTACAGAGATAACCTTGTTAGGATAGGTACAGAGATAACCTTGTTAGGATAGGTACAGAGATAACCCTGTTAGGATAGGTACAGAGATATCCTTGTTAGGATAGGTACAGAGATAACCCTGTTAGGATAGGTACAGATATAACCTTGTTAGGATAGGTACTTATATAACCCTGTTAGGATAGGTACAGAGATAACCTTGTTATGATAGGTACAGAGATAACCTTGTTAGGATAAGTACAGAGATAACCTTGTTAGGATAGGTACAGAGATAACCTTGTTAGGATGGGTACAGAGATAACCTTGTTAGGATGGGTACAGAGATAACCTTGTTAGGATAGGTACAGAGATAACCTTGTTAGGATAGATACAGAGATAACCTTGTTAGGATCGGTACAGAGATAACCTTGTTAGGATAGGTACAGAGATAACCCTGTAAGGATAGGTACAGAGATAACCTTGTTAGGATAGGTACAGAGATAACCCTGTTAGGATAGGTACAGACATAACCCTGTTAGGATAGGTACAGAGATAACCTTGTTTGGATAGGTACCCCATTGGTTACTTCTCCATCTTAACTATTAAATCTTTAGTATACATACTTTCCACACCCAAAGTTTGATCACGTCAATAACCGGTCGTCGTTTTACCTGCTTACCACAAAATAGATTGGTTTGTTTGTTGTCGTTATATGTTTTATATTTGATCAGGTAAGGAGACACCATACCATATGCAATGAATGCAAAAGGTCAGTAAGTTGACGCAGAGTGGGTCCATATTGTACTCTAAATACCGTCTGTGTACACAGTGGAATCACACACGAGGTATCTGTGTTAAAATTTTACCAGGTAAATATCATGTTTCGTTCTCCTAATTTTGTTATTTTGAACCAATATACTCACCCCCGAGGTACGGTACTAAATTGTGGCGCCTGGTTCAATTATATCATGCGTATATTATATATCACGTGTTACAATACTGATTCAATAAAGAACCCAAATAAATGATTTCTGTAATCAATCCTTTACTATATTCTACAATTTTATCAGAAGACAAAGCTTACAACTAAATAACATTTTGTAGAGAATACAGTGATATTATACATACATATTATTGTATGACCTGTAGTCATTCGTTAATTATATCGCTGATCTAAATACTATCTGAAGGCACCCCGGAACGTAATAAATCTGCCATCACATTCTGAAAACTCTCGTCGCCCGACCGCACTTGGTCAGGCGTATGTACATATAGTAGGATTCGTGAGAATATTGATTGTATTAGTATTTATAATGAACTGTACAGTAAGGTAACGTACAATGTAGCTCTGATAACTTGTGTATCCTGTGTCGAATTCTTGCAAAATTCATCTGATGTTCTCGTGATTATTATACAAACAGAGTAATGCTGGATCACCACAATATCAAAACATGTTTGGATTTCCAAAATATCAAAACATGTTTGGATCACCAAAATATCAAAACATGTTTGGATCACCAAAATATCAAAACATGTTTGGATCACCAAAATATCAAAACATGTTTGGATCACCACAATACCAAACATGTTTGGATTTCCACAATATCTATTGTATTTCCACCTTTTTGAAGTATATTTGGATTTCTTTTACAATATCGAAACATGTTTGGATTTCCATATTCGAAATCTCTGCTGAATTCAGCCTAAAAGACCAGGTTATCACTCTGAGTGTATTTTGTATGAGTGCATTGAATATAACAAGTGAATAGCTAGTGGGGTGTTTCCTGTTTACATAACATACATAATTATTAATTTTGATTTAACAGTACTATCCTTCAATATATACACATGTGCTTGACATGATGTTGAAATCTGATATTGTTTTTTATTGAAACGTGTTTATATATTGTTTGTGTTATGCACACCCCTTCTTCTAACCTTTTTTTATCAATAGTCACAGACATATTGAAACAGTCCATTACGATTGGAAAAAACGATTTTGTAGTTTTGTGCATATAGAACCCTCCTCTCTGTTAATGCAATATGTTTACTGGTAATATGATGATTACCACAACTACACAGACAACAGGAATCGAACCCAGGCCCAGTGCTTGACATATAATCCACTGTTCTACCAACGATACAGATACTATTTAACACACTGTATGTGTACACACAATCCTATCTTAAAGTACGTACCATCGTATGGACAAAATACCATACTTCTAGGAACTGATGTTTCGGCTTGGTTTCCTATTAAATCCTGGTAGTATATTTGATCATGTGAATGCTACCCTGGGTGCCAGCCAGCCAAATCCTCCCTGACACATCTACAGCCACCGCCCAAGGGTTTGTTATCATGGAGTGTTTCTGTCCATCTAACAGGACATGTACGTCCTCCTCGCCATCCCCTTCCAACATATACACGAGGTTGTTTTTATAGCAGGTTACTAGGATGTTGCCATAGTTGTCATACGTGATCCCATGAGGATTAAAATCTTTTCGAAGACCAGTCCATTTAAGTTTCAAGTTCCCGGATTTTGAGTAAACAAGCACATTGTTTCTACAAGCAATAGCAATATCGTCATTGAAAATGTTATGGGCAACCCTGTATGGATCACACAGAGCAGGATCTTCAGCGTCGTCACGAATCTCCATTAGTATCTCACCTGTCAACGATAGCCGCACGACTTGCCGGGGTCTCGATTTGACCCCCTTAATTCCCAAAGGGTTTAAACTAAAAACCCATTTTTTCCCAGTCGCCCCCCCCTTTATACCTCTCACGGAAAGGCTTAAAATCCTTGATATTTTTTATTAAGACTGCTCAAAACGTGAGATCCTTCTTTCCCGACAAAGCTCTCCGTCAAGACCAATCCTTCCCCCGGGGACATAAAATTAAATCCGTCAATAATGGGCTTCTACTGATTTTATAGTTTGTCCAGTTAAAGTCTATTTTCCTAAACCAAACTTTCTGGTTTTAAAAGTGAATCCAGCCATTTTTTATTCAATACCGGACATATTTTCCCAATCCCCTTGGGCCCGGCGAAATATTTTTATGTTTTTTAAAATTTTTTACGTTGTACATATTTTGTTCTATCCCCTCGACTCGGTTTCATTTTTGGGCCCCGGTTTGTTTGTAAAATTTCCCAAAATGTCGTTTAAGACCTTTCGGACCAGCGTAAAATTTAAACTGTTTCCCCGGGGGGTTTTTTTTTGGGAAAAAATTGGGCCCAAACTTTTCCCTGTTTTCTTTTTGAAGGTCCTAAAGGGCCCCTTTGGGTTGCCTGACCTCTGTTTTTAAAAATGAAGCTGTTTTTAATGTCATCAACCTCATTGCGAAAAGTGTTTAAAAAACCGTTCCCGAGTGGGGTTTCCCGTTTTTTTTTGAAATGTCTGAAAATAAAAAATTTAACCGGTTTTTAACCTTTTCTGTTTGCTTTCCCTCACTTCCTTTCCAGTTTTTTCTGCCCCAGCATGTATTTCGGCATTTTAAATTTGCTTTTAAAACCCCTTCCCTTTCCCTTTTTATCTCCACACTATTTTCTTTGGGGCCCTGTACAATTTTGTATTTTTCTTTTCCAAAATTTTTTTTCAAAAATTTCTTTTGTCCGTTGACCCCTCGATTGGGTTTTTTGTCGGCTGTATTAAAAAAACATTGAATGTCGGGGGGCCCATGAGGGAGGGAATGTTTTTTTTAAAATACAAATGAAAACAACCCCATTTTTACACACTGACAGAGGAACCCTTTATAGTTCCCCCCTGGGTATATAAAGGGCATTTTTCCTTTTGATGTATTTCGTCACCCTTAATTTTTAATTCGGACAGCGTTTTGGATTACTTTTTAAACGTGTTTGTTTAGTTCTCTTATGAAAAGGTTGCCTTTTTCGCAAAGGTTTCCTCACCCTTTAAACGTACCAAATTTAAAACTTGATTCCCCATCAAAACATTTTACCTCACTGTGTATCCAGCAAACTGGGCTTTTTTTTTTGACTCAACTTGTTAACAGAATTTCCCAAAAAAAAAAAGGGGCCCCGGGGGGCCCAGTGGTTGGGGTCCCGAAAACTTTAAACCCTAAACCCCTCCACCTCTGGGGGTTTCGAGTTTTGAAAACCCACGTGGGGCATTGCCAGGGCTGCCCCAAAGGCCCGGGGGTTTTTTTTTCCCCCGGGGACTCCCGGGTTTCCTCCCCCCTCCAAAAACCTTTCCCCGTCCTTTAAAAGGGCCCGGGGGTTTTAAAAGGACGTTACCAAAACCAAACCAAAAAAAACCAAAACCCCCAAACCCTTTTTACAACAAGGAAGTAGCCGTATAGACGAATTCGTCCCCTATTACTTTAATATCATGGTTCGGTATGGAATTTTCTTCTTCTGTCTGGTGTCCTCGCATGACTAGCTCCGAACAGGTGGGACTCTGAGTAGGAATAAATAACAGTTATAATCATGTATGCCGATGAATTACGACACGGGCGACAGTTTTGTATACGTGGCTTTGAAGGAATCATTACACGTATGCGCTGTAATACTGATCATATAATCGGTGTGTACAGTGTACCTCCTATCCGTGCCATTTACATGATAAACAAGAATGCAACGAAATCCTACTGTTCACAATCGATAGTTTGACCCAAAGGGACAATGGGTGTCGATTGGCTACTCAAAAACAAACTAAACCAACCAGACTGGATACTTAACTGAAGAAACAGGTATATAAATCATAGATATTTTTTTCTTTAATGCACGTGTTTGAAACAACATATAACTACATTATCTATATATATATTTGACATAAACTTACTAAAATACTTACCTATCCAGTGTCCCCTACCTTCCTTATGGAAGTAGGTGTAGCGTAATAAATTCTCTATACTGTATGACGATCTGCACGGAGTGTAAACGGGTGTACTATAATTTGGTCTCGTTGACGGTATGAAATAAAATTGTTCATATAATTAGTCCACTGATACAGTGAAATATAAGTTGTATTAAATATAAATAAACTAAAGCTATGAAATGATCAATGTTCTCCTACCTACAGGGTGTGATAGGGAAACATTCAACCTGAGGGGTGCTATTATACAATTGTTGACTTTGGGCTTAGGTTAATACAATGAATTGTTAACATGAGAAAAGTGATAATCCCTGAGGAAATTATCACATTTCGTATAATGGTATAGTGTTATTAGCAGTGTCCATAGGAGATTTCCCCTGTCACATCCTCAGGATAGGGGTGATTATTGTTCTCCAGTCATACTTACAATGCTCACAACTTTGATGTAACATGATTGAAATGTCGACATGACGGCATTGAATTGTTGCCGTAACATCACTGTATTATACTATTACAAGAAACGTGCGATCTATCATACGCTATGGGCTAACAGAGATATAACAACCTCAGGGATGACAGTGATATAACAACCTAAGGGATGACAGTGATATAACAACCTAAGGGATGACAGTAATATAACAACCTCAGGGATGACAGAGATATAACAACCTAAGGGGTGACAGTGATATAACAACCTAAGGGATGACAGTGATATAACAACCTCAGGGGATGACAGAGATATAACAACCTAAGGGATGACAGTAATATAACAACCTAAGGGATGACAGTGATATAACAACCTAAGGGATGACAGAGATATAACAACCTAAGTGATGACAGAGATATAACAACCTAAGTGATGACAGTGATATAACAACCTAAGTGATGACAGTGATATAACATCCTAAGGGATGACAGTGATATAACAACCTAAGTGATGACAGTGATATAACATCCTAAGGGGTGACAGTGATATAACAACCTAAGTGATTACAGTGATATGACAACCTAAGTGATGACAGAGATATAACAACCTAAGTGATGACAGAGATATAACAACCTAAGGGGTGACAGAGATATAACAACCTAAGGGATGACAGTGATATAACAACCTAAGGGGTGACAGAGATATCACAACCTAAGGGATGACAGAGATATCACAACCTAAGGGATGACAGAGATATCACAACCTAAGGGATGACAGAGATATCACAACCTAAGGGGTGACAGAGATATCACAACCTAAGGGGTGACAGAGATATCACAACCTAAGGGATGACAGAGATATCACAACCTAAGGGGTGACAGAGATATCACAACCTAAGGGATAACAGTG
>NW_022980742.1:0-13902 GCF_902652985.1 Pecten maximus
TGTAGCATTGAAACATCAAGGGATCGGTTATACAACTACATGTATAATAAGAAATAATATAAAAACCCCATACAAACAGCTTAATGGCCAAATAACAAGTCACTAGTCAAAAAGCATCATGGCCCAAAGTGGTATGTATAAAAAGGAAAAATGTTCATGAATTTGTTTAAAAAGTTGTCTTATGAAGCCACAACTTAGAGAGTTGAATTTGACCTATAATTTGGTTTGTTTTTGTTTAACGTCCTATTAACAGCCAGGGTCATTTAAGGACGTGCCAGGTTTTGGAGGTGGAGGAAAGCCGGAGTACCCAGAGAAAAACCACCGGCCTACGGTCAGTACCTAACAACTGCCCCACGTAGGTTTCGAACTCGCAAACCAGTGGTGGAGGGCTAGTGTTAAAGTGTTGCGACACCTTAACCACTCGGCCGCCCCTATACAAAATGTACAAAGATTTCAGTTACAGTGTACTAGTCTTCATAACATAAATATACACTCTGGACCATTGTTCTTCCAGAGCTTTAGACATTTGCCCCAGGTTACTATTGGCCATTTACCAGGACCAAGTCTCTTTTACCAATGCATTAATTTTGCTAAGGTTTGCTATCACTGAACCAATCAAATTGCTTGTCCTCACACATTCCCATCAACACTCTTGTTTTGCAGGCCTTAAAAATTATTTTTTTGATATATTTGACCCATGTGACCTTGAAAGTAGGTCAAGGTGATTTATACATTGTGTTGAACATTGAGATATGTACAGTTTGTGATACTCCGTCTAACCAAGCAAGACATATCATCACATGTTAAGAAAACATGTCTCATGCTCCTTTAGGCCTATGGCAGTAAACTGACACCATGTAATAACATATAACATGGACTATTAATGATGCCAGACTACTGCTATACACCCCAAATCGGTCAATCCAACCCCAGAATGGGTTAGCTGGACCGGTCCACCTAATGAGTGACCTGTGGGGAATGAGTGTCCTGTGAGAGTTTTTTCACGCCCCGCAATTCGTTAAGTAATATTTTTAAATAATTTTTTCTGTATCATACAGATGAACGTCGAACCCATTACCATGCCAAATTTCACTTTGATTGGACGTGTGCATATTATGCATTTTTTACGACAAAGTTACGGTGCAGCGCACATGCGAGTGTCCTGTGAGGTTTTTTCACGCCCCGCAATTCGTTAAGTGACATTTTCGAATATTTTTTTCTGTATCATACAGATGAACATCTAACCGATTAATTTGCCAAATTTGACTTTGATTGAACGAGTGCATATTATGCTAATGTACCGGCAAAGTTACGATGCATTACACATGTGAGCGTCCTGTGAGGAATGAGTGTCCTGTGAGAGTTTTTTCACGCCCCGCGATTCATTAATAGACATTTTAAAATTATTTTTTCTCTAGCATACAGATGAACATAGAACATATTAGCGCGCAAAATTTGACTATGATTGGACAAGGGCATATAATGCAAATATATGCAAATCTATCGGCGAAGTTACGGTGCACTACACACGCGAGTGTCCTGTGAGGAATGAGTGTCCTGTGAGTGATTTTACACGCCCCGCAATTCGTTAAGTGATATTTTTAAAAAAAAATTCCTGTTTCATACAGATGAACATCTAACCCATAACCATGCCAAATTTGACTTCGATTGGACGTGTGCATATGATGCATTTTTTACGACAAAGTTACGGTGCTGATCGATTTGTTCGCACGCCCCATTTACCGATGGTTATACACATGTACCACCTGTGTCCTGTGGCGCCGTGCCAACCTCGGGTACCTTGACGTGTTAGTTATATATCCTTGCCGCAGGCATGGATCACTTAATTAAACTGCTGAAACCTTTTTTTCTTAAATGTGCGGGCCGGTTTGTGCTGCTCCTTTTACATGTAATTTACGCACATATGATAACTTAATGCATTGTTTAAGCTACTTGAGTTAGACGTATTAATATAGAATTGAACAATATAACTTATACATAATATATAACCAAATATATAAACTGTTATTAATACATAGAATTTGTTAATCTCAGTCTGAAAACTTGTAATGTACAATCACAAACAGGTCGACAGGTGATATATTGTCATGTTAATAAAATTTGAGCGTTTTTGTTCACGCCCCGCAATTCATTATCTGATGTTTTAAAATTATGTTTGCTGTATAATAAAGATGGACATCTAATCGATTGATCTGCCCCGCAATTCGTCAAGTGATATTTTTAATTTTTTTTTCTGTATCATACAGAAAAACATCTAACCGATTAATATGCCAAATTTAACTTAGATGGGACGTGTGCATATTATGCTAATGTACCGCCAAAGTTACGATGTGAGCGTCCTGAGAGGAATGAGTGTCCCGTGAGGAATGAGTGTCCTGTGAAAGTTTTTTCACGCCCCGCAATTCGTTAAGTGATATTTTAAAATATTTTTTTCTGTATCATAGAGATGAACATCTAACCGATTAATATGCCAAATTTAACTTAGATGGGACGTGTGCATATTATGCTAATGTACCGCCAAAGTTACGATGCATTACACATGTGAGCGTCCCGAGAGGAATGAGTGTCCCGTGAGGAATGAGTGTCCTGTGAAAGTTTTTTCACGCCCCGCAATTCGTTAAGTGATATTTTTAAATATTTTTGTCTGTATCATACAGATGAACATCTAACCGATTAATCTGCCAAATTTGACATGGATTGGACGTGTGCATATGATGCATTTTTTACGACAAAGTTACGGTGCAGTGCACATGCGAGTGTCCTGTGAGGTTTTTGCACGCCCCGCGATTCGTAAAGTGACATTTTAATATATTTTGTTATGTATCATATAGATGAACATCTAACCGATTAATATGCCAAATTTGACTTTGATTGGACGAGTGTATATTATGCTAATATACCGGCAAAGTTACGATGCATTACACATGTGAGCGTCCTGAGAGGAATGAGTGTCCCGTGAGGAATGAGTGTCCTGTGAGAGTTTTTTCACGCCCCGCAATTCGTTAAGTGACATTTTCGAATATTTTTTTCTGTATCATACAGATAAACATCTAACCGATTAATATGCCAAATTTAACTTAGATGGGACGTGTGCATATTATGCTAATGTACCGCCAAAGTTACGATGCATTACACATGTGAGCGTCCTGAGAAGAATGAGTGTCCCGTGAGGAATGAGTGTCCTGTGAAAGTTTTTTCACGCCCCGCAATTCGTTAAGTGATATTTTTAAATATTTTTGTCTGTATCATACAGATGAACATCTAACCGATTAATCTGCCAAATTTGACATGGATTGGACGTGTGCATATGATGCATTTTTTACGACAAAGTTACGGTGCAGTGCACATGCGAGTGTCCTGTGAGGTTTTTGCACGCCCCGCGATTCGTTAAGTGACATTTTAATATATTTTGTTATGTATCATATAGATGAACATCTAACCGATTAATATGCCAAATTTGACTTTGATTGGACGAGTGTATATTATGCTAATATACCGGCAAAGTTACGATGCATTACACATGTGAGCGTCCTGAGAGGAATGAGTGTCCCGTGAGGAATGAGTGTCCTGTGAGAGTTTTTTCACGCCCCGCGATTCATTAAAAGATATTTTAAAATTATTTTGTCTGTACCATACAGATGAACATATAAACTATTAGCATGCAGAATTTGACTCTGATTGGACGAGTGCATAATATGCAAATATACCGGCGAAGTTACGGTGCAATACATATATGTGAGTGTCCTGTGAGGAATGAGTGTCCTGTGAGAGTTTTTGTACGCCCCACAATTCGATAAGTAGTACTTTTTGTTAACTCCTTCTGTACTATACAGATGAACATCGAAAATTTATTCATTTTCGGTGCAGTGTCCAGTACGGTTTTTGCACACCCCACAATTCGTACATATACGCGATGTCTATTACTATCAACAAGTACATTTTAGCAAATGCTACGAAAAACAAGTAATAGATTTTAAAATGCATGATATTTGTTTGTTCTGTACTTCCTGCCTTTTGACAAATCGGAGAGCAATGTTACAAAGATATTACAAAAATATTGAATTGGTGACCTTTAGTCTTTATTTTGTCAAATATTGTAATTTTGTATTTGTTTTGGGAAAGGGCGTTGATAAGTTGCAAAAACTTGTGCCAAATCCCCCTGTACTTTTTGTCAATAAAATATATTTGGATAAAATAAATGCTACGACGAATTTACAGTAAGTTTAAGGTGAGTGTCATGTCAGTTTTTTGCACGTTTTGTTGAATTGATAGGCGTGTAATAGATATGAATATTAACTAATAGTATAACTATTTTGAAGTCATCACTGAGTAAAGGGTAAATAGGTTAAGATTTTTGCGCTGCTCTACGAAATAAAGGCCTTAAATTTTAAACGATAAAAACAACTGTTATTGGTAATGTACGAAAAGCAGTACTGCCGTCAATTATATGTTTAAATGTATTAAACTTTAAAGTGCGTTAACTATGTAGACAGTGTATTTGCACTTTTACTAAATACGTGTAATTAGAAATTACATTAAAAGTTAAGACTGTGCATTTTCTTGGTGTACATGTTGATCGTGAGCGTTAGTTAAATATTGAAGGATTTTACTTTTCATTATATTTTATTAACCATAATTATTTGTTTACATCATTCCTTTTTCAAAAGGTAATTAACAGTACAGTGTATATGAATTGATTGGTGATGCCAACTAACTCACTTTATATACATATACATGTATAATTATTATATACGGACTTGGGGAGAAAATACGTATATTGTAGGCGTAATAAAGTTAATTCTTGTAGAATTCTTATAAACGGACTTTGGGAGAAAATACGTATATTTCGAGCATGATAAAGTTAATTTTTGTATAATTATTATAAACGGACTTGGGGATAAAATACGTATATTTCAGGCGTAATAAAGTTATTTATTGTATAATTCTTATAAACGGACTTAGGGAGAAAATACGTATATTGTAGGCGTAATAAAGTTAATTCTTGTAGAATTCTTATAAACGGACTTAGGGAGAAAATACGTATATTTTAGGCGTAATAAAGTTAATTCTTGTAGAATTCTTATAAACGGACTTTGGGAGAAAATACGTATATTTCGAGCATAATAAAGTTAATTTTTGTATAATTATTATATACGGACTTGGGGATAAAATACGTATATTTCAGGCGTAATAAAGTTAATTCTTGTAGAATTCTTATAAACGGACTTTGGGAGAAAATACGTATATTTCAAGCATGATAAAGTTAATTTTTGTATAATTATTATAAATGGACTTGGGGATAAAATACGTATATTTCAGGCGTAATAAAGTTATTTATTGTATAATTCTTATAAACGGACTTTGGGAGAAAATACGTTTATTTCGAGCATGCTAAAGTTAATTTTTGTATAATTATTATATGGACTTGGGGATAAAATACGTATATTTCAGGCGTAATAAAGTTAATTCTTGTAGAATTCTTATAAACGTACTTTGGGAGAAAATACATAAATGTACGTATATTTCGAGCATGATAAAGTTAATTTTTTGAATAATTATTATATACGGACTTGGGGATAAAATACGTATATTTCAGGCGTAATAAAGTTATTTATTGTATAATTCTTATAAACGGACTTTGGGAGAAAATAGGTGTATTTGTATTTCTTATATAACGGACATAGTTTTGAAGTTTGAGCAGTTCAATCACCAGTGACCATGCCTGCGGCAAGGTACCCGAGGTTGGCACGGCGCCACAGGACACTCACTAGTTAGCTTAGTACACACTGTATTCGAAAGGTAAACAAAATCGGGTGTGCCTAATGAGTGTCCTGTGAGGAATGAGTGTCCTGTGAGAGTTTTTTCACGCCCCGCAATTCGTTAAGTGATATTAAGACAAACAGACAGATACAATGTGATGACCCAAGCCCAAGGACACCGTATCTCAAAGTGACCATACTGTTAAATCTGCTGGTCATCTCCTCTGTTGTTGTCACTCTGTGAGAGGGGTGAATTTGGGCCTATGGGGGAAAAACATAAGGCCAGCTTCCACGTACATGTGTCGACCATGTTTATTTTTCTTCATCTCTATTCTAAACAACAAAACATAGGCCGGACGGACTAATTCCGGAATAAAGTACAAACTAAGAAATAAATAAGAATGAAATGGAACTAAAATATCCGGAAAAAGAGTTATCTACCCTTTGACCGTACATGAAATAGATAGAGATCTCACCGACCAGTATTAGCATAAACATAACACTGTAAAGGAAATACATTGATCAGGTTAACACCATAGGTCAGGTTTTTAGCTGCCACCAATGTTATAGCTAGTGCTTTTAAAATGCCATGACATTTCCTAGAGTGCTGACAGTGAAGATGAGTGTTTGGTTTGGTTTGTTTTTGTTTAACATCCTATTAACAGCCAGGGTCATTTAAGGACGTGCCAGGTTTGGAGGTGGAGGAAAGCCGGAGAACCCGGAGAAAAACCACCGGCATACGGTCAGTACCTGGCAACTGCCCCACGTAGGTTTCGAACTCGCAACCCAGAGGTGGAAGGCTAGCGTTAAAGTGTCGGGACACCTTAACCACTTGGCCACCGCGGCCGAAGATGAGTGTTACATGTAACCTCTAGATAACTGAGGATGAAAATCAGTTTGAGCTATATCAAACTTTTAAATGTCAAGTGTTAATTCTGCGAGTACCAATAAACAACGAGATTCTATATTGTAACAATACATTTAATTAAAGATGTATATTGAATACATTACACATTTTCTCTGGTGAGATTTATTTACATAATTGGTTTTTTTTTGTTTTGTTTTTTTAACCAACAATGATACTGATAACTCGTTGGAAATACAGTTAAATTTGTACTTTTGTAGCCCAAACATCTGTGTTATTTTTCATCAGTATATTTTTTGTTTCTGAGTTTAGTACTTTTGTAACCCAAACATCTGTATTATTGTCATCAGCATATTTTTGTCTTTAGGTGGTTTACATTTACAATGTCAAATATATATTTTCTTCAGATATTCCTAGTTCACATAGATTTGTAGTCACACTTGACCGAACATGTGGACATCAGTGTCCAAGCCCGGCTGACTGGGATAGTTGATAGTCTACTTCTTCTTTTTGCCTTTCTTTCCTTTCTTTCCCTTCTTCCCTTTCTTCTTCTTACTGTATGGTCCAAAACCTTTACGTACCATGACACCCCTCCACCAAGCTTGGACCTGTAACATACACAAAGACAATTGTAAAATATGAAATAATAGTTCGAAGTTAACGACAAATCACATGTCAACTTGAAGTGATTTTTTCATAAGGAAATACGTTTTTAAAATGACTTTTAATGGGATAAGAAACAGTCATAAAAGGCTCTCTCCTGAGAAATAGATTTCCAAGTGAAGGTCAGACCTACATTTGAGTAAAAATTATATATCTTTACCTTACACTTTAACCTGCACCCTTAAACACTTCTGATTTTATGTTTTAAATTCTGTCTACAAACAGGGACCCATTTCAGTTATCACTGCAGACAGAACCTTGTCCAGACAACTCATCTATATTTCCACCTAAGTTTTAGAGTGGTCTACCAATTATGATTTTTGATTTTTAAGGAAAAGATTTTATTTGATCTGGGGTTAACTGTAGTGAATTTGTTTACAAAATTTACCCTGATAGCAGCCTTGAGTTCGATAGCCTCCTGGTCTGCCTTGCGGCGGGCCTTTTCCTTCTCTATACGGTCCTCGACTACCACCTGTTCATACTCCTTATACTGCTTGGTCAGCTCCTGAAGGCGGTCAAGGTCCTTGGCCTTGCTGGCCTTCAGGACGTCCAGCTCATGTTGTTTGGCCTCCACATCTTTATCATATTTTGTTAACCAGTAATCAACCTTTTTCTCCAGTTCCTATCAGGGTGTGAGAAATGAAGAATTAACTAGAATCATGGTAAAGTGACCTGTTAGGTTGTTTAAACAAATTCAGATCATTTTTCCCCAAGGAAAATTACTTCTAGCGGATCATTCTTACCTTCATAATTTTATAAATGTAAAATAAAATTTTATTGATTTCTGAATTTTTGAAAATCAACCTGCCTCCATTGTCCTATCTGTAACTTCATACAAGAATTATTTGCAATCATTGACAAATTAATTAACTTGAGGACATCACATCAGCGTGATTAGCTTACCTTCTCATTAGATACCAAAAGGTGTGTCAAGGTGTTCACAAACTCGCATAGTATCTAGTCGAGCAGGTGTTACATTAACTGCAGCTAGGTTTATATAAACCTTTTGACAGTGAGGAGACATTAACTGACTCTAGGTTTATATAAACCTTTTGACAGTGAGGAGACATTAACTGACTCTAGGTTTATATAAACCTTTTGACAGTGAGGAGACATTAACTGATGTTAGGTTTATATAAACCTTTTGACAGTGAGGAGACATTAACTGATGTTAGGTTTATATAAACCTTTTGACAGTTGCATGGCTAGGGTTCAGCGACGTTTAGGGCCCTTAAACCCTAACCCTGATGGAGTAAGACGAAATCCTTACCTCCTGGTGGGTCTTCAGGTATGATTCTATCTCAATGTTACAACGGTTCTCTTCATCAATCTTGTGCTTCAGTTGCTGAAAATGCAAATTACACTATTTAGTGATAATTCATTTTCAAATGGTCACATTTACCTTATATATAAGGCAGACAGTAATAGCGGACGTAAAACCCATAAATAAATAAATAAAAAGTATTGTTTTATCAAAATATATTACAAATATAAAACAATGTTATAAGAATGCAGAAAATACTTTTACATCAATTGATTATACAGCCTCATGACTTGTCAATCAATTGTATTGCTGTTTCCCTTCTTGGATCAGGAACCAATGCCAATTTGTAAAGGTTGAAAGTCATGACACAACAAGTCATTTAAAAGTAGTAAAGCCAAATTTCACTACTTTTTTCTTTCAATTTTAAATCAACACTATTTTTCTACAAAAGCCTTTTACATTAAATGTGATAAAACAAATTTTGTGCACATTTTATGTTTCTGGAAATATTTGTTTGTTCTGGTCCATTTTGTTCTAGCTGGTTGGGTTACATTAAATTCACTGCAATTCATCTCTCTACAAAATGACATTGTTTTTTTGTTTGTTTGTTTTTTTGTTTGTTTTGTTTTGGACTACCAAAAGTGATAGGCTGTACAGATACAATAGAACAACAATATGGTATTTTATGTAAATAATGTTTTGGGTAAAAAAAGTTCTCATCTACATGTATTAATATATTTAAGGTTGATGCATATGTAATACTAGATTTAGGTATTCCTGCTCTCAAAACTTCTGTGACATCGAAGGGCAACAGAAAATCCAAATTTTCATATAGGGGTCACTCTTGGAGCCAACACCAAACATCTATCTGTTAAAGTGTCCAAAGTCTGTAGGTGGGGTCAGAGGAAACTCTGACTAACATTTGACTTACCTCTATCTCAGTCTGTAGCTCACGCTCTGACAGTTGGCAGCGTTTCTGAGTCTGGGCCACAGCGACTTCGGCTGACTTCTTTGTGTACTTTCCCTCCATGTTTGTTTTCGCCTTCATCTCCTGAAGCTGATCCTTGTAGTGGGCGATCATGTTGTTACGCTGTTGTAACTCCACCTCCTTCTCCTTTTTAATGTCTTGAAGTTGTTTGTTGAGCAGCTTCACTCGCTTACGGCCATTTTCCTCTCTACAAACACAGTACGATAATAAGATACGACAGTTATACATGTAAAGTGCAGTAGTTGATTTATAAAATCTCTATAATGACTGCTTTATATGTGTGATACTTGTTGAAGTGAAATACAATGTAGGAAAGCATATGTTAATTTTATTCTTTGTTCATCAGAGTTCATTAACCTGTTCATAATATTCAAAATAAATTATGTTAAAAAATAAATACATAAAAACTTTGATTAAAACATGAAAAATTTGTCACATCTATTCTACTGAAGGTACCGATTCTGTGAATAAGTAATTAAGTTCTTAACCTTTACAACCTGAATAGCCATTATGATAATTAAGTGAAAACAAAGTCCCTCCAGGGGAACTTTTATGTTACCAGTTTTGTTCCTCTATCAGGCCTCAGCATGACTACCATACTTATCCTTAAATAAGCCTCCTCCCCAGACATAATATTTTGGTACCAAATTTATCCTAAAATAAGTCCCTTTCCCATGTTAAATCTATTGTACCCACCAAAACACCACACCCCCAATTTCAATTTGTAGGTAGGGGCTTATTTGAGAGCAGGATCTTATTTGAGGGCTGGGGTTTATTTGTGAACATGAGGTTATTTGAGGGCATGGTTTTATTTGAGGTCATGGATTTATTTGTGGGCATGAGGTTATTTGAGGGCATGGGTTTATTTGTGGGCAGGGGTTTATGTGAGGGCAGAGGTTTATGTGAGGGCAGGGGTTTATTTGTGGGCATGAGGTAATTTGAGGGCAGGGGTTTATTTTGTAGGCAGGGGTTTATTTGTGGATAATTAGCCCATCAGTCCGAGTTCTCATCCCGTACACAACAGTGACTTACTTGAGAATAGTATCCTGGAGTCTAGCCTTACGCTCCTTCTGTAGACGTACCGCTTCCATCAGGGCCTGAAAGCTACAGTTCTGGATAAGTTCGGATAGGGTATCGCTCATTACTCCCTCCAGAAATCCTCTGAAAAAATTAGAAATTTCATCAATAGTCCATGCAATTAAAAAGCTTGCGAAACAATAGTCATTTCTTAATCGTATAAAGAAAGTATACCAAACGTATAACGAATGTATAACAAAATAGTAACTCTTTTAGTTGTTTTTTTTAAATAAGAAAAAAAAAAATCTTATCTGGTATTTTCATTCGTCCATTTTTTGGGCAGTTTTGTTACTTAATGAATGAAAATGTTTTCAGAATTTTACTGTTTAACTAAGGCTGCTTTTACTCAGATGGACGAAACATTCAAGTGTTTAAAAACTGAACAACATGTACAGACTGGGAACACAGCTGGTGTTAGGAATTTTCAGCAACAAGCCAATAAGGAATTCCTGTGATTCCTATCCCAGACTAACATTAGTAATTTAGTAAGTACTGGTAATTTGATATTCAGCAGGCATGAAAAAAGAAACAAATTTCAATTATGAATTTCAATTTTGTGGTAAACTCTGGAATGACGATTTTGCAGCTCTTCGTGTAACATTACTAGCATCCATCACTGATACACACTGTGGATTTGCTATTTATTCATATGACACTGAAACCATTTCAACAATATCACACAGCTTAGCAATAAGATAAAATGTGCCTGAAATACCGACCTGTCTGCCTGAATCTTGGCTGTGTTATCACTTGTAAGTGGGTTCTGGCGTAAACTTCGTCCAAAAACATGTGTACTATTTCGAAGGTCACGTCCAGCATCCATAACTTCCTGTTCCACTTCGCTGAGTTTTGCAGCATTTTTGGTGGTGTTTCGGAGATCAAGTTTTTTGGAAAGAATTGTCTGGTATTTAAGTTCGAGCTCTTTCTGCCCCATCACCAATTGATTAAGTTCATTCTGAACCAACTGTCAAAACAAAAACAACAAACTGACCTTAATCTTAAAATATTGTGTAACAGATGTCTCAAAACAAAGCCCTACCATGCAATGCCATTAAATCTTCATATATGTTTGTATACAATATTTATCTTCAAGGAAGCCCCCTGTGTAAAATGTTGGTATTTAGGTTTGAGGACGCTTTTTTTTTAACCACTTTCATTCTAAAAATTTATGATTCTGCCCAAATGAAACATGTTTGTGGGCCAGGATTTATTTGGAGGTAAATATGATGTATATTTACAAATGTTTAGCAGTTCTTCACAATACCATTGGTAAAGATATGTTCACAACTTCATGGCATGTCCAGCATGGTTTGCCTTCTAAGTTAAGGAGCTGGCATGACTAACCTTGGCGACCTTAAGCTTGAAAGGGGTCATCTAAAAGCATCAAACTTATTCTCATTAGGAATGTAATGTTATCTGGCTCAAATTTGCCCTTATACAGGTGTTAGCCAAGAGTATATTAAACTTGCCCTTATAAGGAGTTGTCTAAGAGTATATTAAACTTACCAGTTACCCTTATAAGGAGTTGTCTAAGAGTATATTAAACTTACCAGTTAACCTTATAAGGAGTTGTGTAAGAGTATCAATCTTGCCCATCTAAGAAATTGTCTAAGAGCAAACTTGCCCTTATATGGCATTGACTGATGCATCAAGCTTGCATGCCTTTAATTATAACGAGATGTTTCTGAGCATTGAGAACATCAAATATGCCCTTATAAGGAAGTATTTTAAAGCATTAATCTTTTCCTTATAAACATCAGACTTGCCCTCATAGTGCATTATAGCTTACCTCTACAGCATCAAACCTGCCCTCATAAGCGGCAGGCATAATACGTCCCAGGACAGAGAGCTGGTCCACACAATCCTCCAGAATGGTGGCCACATGGATGGCTGACGTGCCCTCCAACATCCTGACACCTGGAATGAGGATTATACTAGCTGACAAATCAACCCAATAAAGATAATGATAGCATTAAAGATGTTGCATCACAGAAGTGTATTTAAGGATTACAATCAATTATTTTTTCTGTTATACAGTCATAACAGAAAAAACTGGAGTGTACTCTAAATAAACCGCGAAGCGGTTTATGAAGAGAGTACACTCCAGTTTTTTATGTTATGACTGTATAACAGAAAAAATAATTAATGTTAATTCTTATAATTTAATTTCGTCTTATACACACCAAGATATTTCACTTTCTTTAGCGAACTCTTTTCTGTGATAAATTATTACGCAACGTCATCAGCCAATCAAAAATGACGTTACATTTCGCAACGTCAAAAATTTTGTTATGGAGGTATAACAAAATCATTTCGGCCAATGAAAATGTGCGTTTCATACAAAATTAAATTATACAGTGATTCTCACAAAAATACATAAAACGGAAACAAAGATATATCTCTAATTAACATCAAGAAATATGACAAACAATAACAGCATACTAAAACAGTTTTTAAAGCCCAAAGCTACGTATCAAATATAGAGACCATGCACAGTAGAATTTCTTCCAGATTCGATGAATCATTTAAATTTGTTATTTTTAAATTCAAGAAAAGCTAAAACTTTTCAAGGCTGGTAATTTAAGCCTCAAGTATACATACGTACTGTTGGAATATAAACATATCCCCAAGTCTATTCTAATCATTACAATCGTTGGTGATGTCATACATTTACTGTATGCTTTAATGTAAACATTGCTGTATGATACACTAATTATTATTACAGCATACACGTGTATTGTGAGAAGGAACTATCATGATAACATGTAATCAGTCAATAGCCTACCTTTTATGAGCTGCCATTTATTTCATTATATATAGGATATCAAATGAGTATTTTCAATGAATATGAGATTAAATTCTGAAACAAATCTTAGAGTTTTTATAATTGTATTCAGTCTTGGCGAGAAAAAAATAAAGCTCAGAGATAGGTATTTCAAAATCTCCTATGAAATGAAATGAATTTAAGATACTTGTCATCACATAACTCAGAAAACTTACATTTTGACAAGTTTTACAGTCAAAATGTGGAGGACTTAATCAGATGGGGATAAGCCATTCACAATTCATAACAACATATCTCTGTCCATAGAATTAGCATGTCATATCAGAATTAATTCCTGGTGAATAATACTTGGGGTATATATTACACTATAGTGACAAATACAAAAATATTATATGGACGAATTATCTGGATAACAGCAGCTAGGCCGATTTATAACGTGATGAAATATAATATCTAATTAATACATGTACAAATTAATTA